>NW_028277097.1:8484848-8787878 GCF_059951505.1 Python bivittatus
ATACTAACACAATGGCCCCCAAAAGAAATTAAATTCAAACCACATAACTACAATCATGTCAAGGAAAACCACAATGATGGGCTTACCCAATCTGCAAGACCCATTCCCAAAGGAACATTCAAAGTCTTCAAAGATTTCAAATGCCAGCAGGGTTTGGGGCCAAACGAGCCTTGGGAAGTAGAATGTTGCAAAGGGCAGGTGCTATGACAGAGAAGGCCCATTTTCTGTATCTTGCCAGATGGCATTCCTTTATAGACAGGATGCAGAGCATGTGTACCACACTGGATCTAGTGGACTGGGCAGAAACAAATGGACAAAAGTGGTCCGCAAACAACCTGGTCCCATGCCATGAAGGGCTTTATAGATGTAATCAGCACCTCAAATTGGACCCAAAAGCCTACTGGCTCAGAGTGGTATAACATTGCTATACTGATATCAGCCCATAATGGCCAGCATTACCCCATTTTGGACCAGCTACAGCTCCCGAGTGGTCTTCAAGGGTATCCCCATGTAGAGCACATTTCAGAAGTGATCAAGGCATGAATGACCATGAGTAATCTCTCCCAATCCAGGAAAGGGCACAACTAGTACACAAGACAAATCTCTGCAAAAGCCCTCCTGGCCACAGCTGCCACTTATTTCTCAAACAGGAGCCATGAGTTCAGGAGTACTGAACCAGTTCTATACTGGTCAGTGCAACCTCATCAAAAATTAAGGATGAAAAACTTCCAGATGCAGGAGGTCTTAAAATCCACTTAGTCTTACTAAAGTTGAGTTGAAGCCTGTTCTTCCCCATTCTTCAGGCACTGAGAAAGAAGCCCAACAGCATCACATAGTTAGCCTGGAGTTGAGATGTATGGTGGATATCGTCAGCATACTAATGAAACCTAATTCCGTACTGGTGGATGACTTCAGCCAGTGGCTTAATGTAAAAGGTGTTAAAGAGGAATGGGGAGAGAACAGAACCTTGAGGGATCCACTGAGAAAGGATTTTAGTCAGATCTCTCTTAACAACACCAACTGGAAGCGGCCTTGGAAAACTACCATAACACTGTGCCCTGCACTCCCAACTCCCTGAACTGGTCCAGAACAATACCATAATCAATGATATCAAAAGCTGCTGAGAGATGATGAGGATGGGTTCACTACCCCCACTAGAAGTTATCCATAAGAGCTATTTTAGTCCCGTACCTAAAATCTACTGAAAGGGGTACAGATAATCTGCTTCTTCGATGGCCCCCTGAAGCTGCTGCACAAACAGCATTTCAAAAACCGTCCTCAAAATGGTATGGAGATAGGATGAAAATTGTCAAACATGGTTGGGTCAAGCAATGCTTTCTTGAGGGAAGTGTGGGCAACCTCCTTTTTAAGTGGGACGTCCCATGTTGTCTCCTGGGAGGCCTGGCCAGCCAGGCGGGACACGAGTCTAATATACAAGTGGCCAAGCTCACAGTCCCAAGAACCCTGTCCACTTCCCAGGAACTAACAGGATCAAACTCTTCCCAGAGAACAAAGCCATACAGTGACTCCATCAATTCATACATCTAGCATCCAACTTAGGGCAAATCTGAGTGATTCTATCTGACAGATGCTTAGAATATTGCTCACAATAGCCGAGTCACCCTGGACAGGGCTGCTGGTCAGCTATTTTACTGTTACAAAAACTACTTCTTATCAGTATTGGAACTGCAATGATCCTAGGATAAAAAAAGCTCTGTTACATAATTTTTATATATCATTTTGAGGAAGTAAAATTTTTCAGTTAATAACTTACCTTGGCTTAAGCATTTTATTCATCATTCTAAAGAATCCCATAATGTTTTCCCAAAATTTCCTCCAATTCTTTGAGATAACACAAAAAGGACTCAGAGAAAAACATCAGGAGAGAGCTTAGCAAGCTACAGTAAATCTGAAATGGAAAACTCTATAGTTTTTCATTTTGCCCCAAACCAGGTTCTTCAGGTAGTAACTAAAAATATAAACAATTTTTTATACAGAAATAACATATAGTAACATGACTAAGCTATTTTTAATTGATTAAACTTACAAATGTAACCTCTAGATTCAGTATAACATACCAATGACTACCTTCAAAGCTCTAAATAGGATGAGATCAAGATATCTGAAAATTTGCCATATCTGCATGAATTGCCCAGATTCTTCAATGGGGAATGTGGCTTGGTCTAATACCCACAAGATCAATCAATTAGGATGATAGCCACAAGGTATAACATTTTTTTAATGATCCCACGAAATATCTCACTAGTCAATTTGACAGTCCATTTTTTAAATGAATCGATGGTAGCATTTGTTTTTAAACTTTGAATTTTTTACTCTTGATTTTACAAGTGTTTTATGCTGCTATTTTAGTTGACAATATTTTACACTTTTTTTATAATTGTGTCGTGTACACTGCCTTGAAGAAGTTTCACCTTAAAATGTGATACAAAAATACTGACAAATCACTACTTCTCTCCTTTATAATGCCTAATACATAACTGGTTTATTTAAAAAATAAATATTTAAGCACCCTAAGCAAAAAGGATAATGAAACTAAAATGTAAAATAATTTCTCATACTTGTTTGCCTACAATAATTCAAAACTTTGACATACAATGTTATATTATTTATTACCCTTCTATGTTACACTTAGTTCACTATAATATTACATTCAGCTAGCAATATTTATATAGCAACAGCAACAAACTAGTTCACTTTAACTATAGCCTTTGTTCTACTTCATAAGTGAGTTCAATTATGCTTACCGTTAAATGACTGTACTACTGGAAAGCCCTCAAACTGATATAAACTCTGCTGGATGAGCTCAAATCTTATGTAGTCCTTCTTCCTGAAAGCCATACTGGTTTAATAAGATATGAGGATAATTGTAATCTCCTAGTATTCCTCCCTAGTAACTGGTATTCAGAGATGTGTCACCTTCAAACCTCAGAAGTAGCATGGAGACATCAAGACCAGCCATTCAGTGAAATCAACAACTCTGTCTTTTTAGGTTACTGACTAATACAATAATAGGAGACTGTACCACTGTGATTTTACATTACGTACTGCATCAGAATATTCAAGACAGGGTAACTGTACCATCTAAGATGAGAATTTGGCAAGGATACAAACAACTAAGTGCCCAGAAAATGTTAGAAGCAATCAACCTGCTGAAAACTTCTGGCCACTGGCTGGGTATTATGAGACCTGTACTCCAGATTTTCTGTAGAACATTAGATTACTCATAGCTGGACAGAGGACAATAAATGCAACTCGAATAAAATCAATAGAATCAAAGTTCTTTCTGACACGTTTCAGAATATTAGTAATAATAATGGACTGCCCTTATTATTATTATTATTATTATTATATTATTATTATTATTATTATTATTTATTAGATTTAATATAGCTGCTCATTTCAGTGGACTTTGGACTCTGATATATGCAGCTACTATAGCAGCAAGAGTAATTTAGCTAAGAACAATCTGCTTAACAGAAAAAAATGTTTTTATAGCTTCATCCTCTATTCAGCCCCATTTCCAAAGACTCTAGATTATGAATGAAATTTCAGCATATATTTTTAGGCATATATACTAAACCAACAATAGAATTATCTATAGTATTCCCTTTTCACAGTCCCACATAGTATAAGATTTTTCTTTAGCTATATTACAGACTGCTATTCTTTCTTTTCTTTGATGTACTATAATTTCAGAAGTATCAGTATCTCTCTTAAGTTCAAATCTTATCACATCCATGGACTTATTAAACTAAGGCTCCCTATAAATATCAGCCTGCTTTGCAGGTTTTTTATAAGAGTTACTGGCACTTGTGTGAATTTTTTGAGCTTCAACCTGCATAGATCTTTGCTAAAGAACACATTTTTGAAAGGAGGAATTACAGGTAGTCCCCAGGTTAAGAACACCCAGGTTACAGACGACCCACAGTTAAGAACAGAGCCTACTGTAGCAAAATTTGAGTCAAATACACAATGATTCGAGTTAAATACAAATGGTTTGAGTTCATTACACAATACGACTTATACAGTATTATACAACAATACTGTTCTGGCTTATGTACAAATTTGACTTAAGGACAGACCTTGGGGAAGGAACTCGTTCTTAAACAGGGGACTACCTGTACAGTAGCAGAGTCCAAGTTTTGCAAACGAACAACTGAACATTCCATCTTCAGTATCTCTACCAGATAGTGATAACAAAGAATTGAACAACTTGAACAACTGTGTAGGCAACAGTGAGCCAAAGAGACTAATATGCTGCATTTATTTATTTATTTATTTATTAAACAAACTTATATGGCCACCCAACTCACACACAGTGACTCTGGGCGGCTTACAGAATTAAAACCACAATACAAAAAGCCCATCAACCCCTCCACCCCTGCAGCAGCTACAAACACAATCAATTCAACCACTTGATTGGCTCCGTATCAACCTGGGGTCCCCAGGCCCACTGGCAAAATGACGTCTTCAGGGCTCTCTGGAAAACTATCAATGTGGGGGCCAGTCTTACCTCTGGGGCAATGATATTCCATAGGGAGGGAGCCACCACAGAGAAGGCTCTTTTTTGTGGTCCCATTAGATGTACTTCCCTCATAGATGGGACCCGCAACATACCCTGCCTCCATGCTCTGGTGGGCTGAATAGATGAAAGGCATTCCTTCAAATAACCAGGCCCCAAGCCATGTAGGGCTTTAAAGGTGAAAACCTTGAATTGAACCTGGAAGCAAACTGGCAACCAATGTAGCTCCCGCAAAAGAGGTGGCACATGTGCAAATCTAGACTTGTACAAAACTATGTGGGCTACTGCATTTTGAATTAACTGAAGCTTCCAGATACTCCTCAAGGGCAGCCCCATGTAGAGCATGTTAACATAAAGCAGATGGATACAAACATCAGATATGTGGAGAAGAGTCACCTGAAAGACTGTCAACTCATTCAACTTCTCCCTAAACTCACAGACTATTAAAGTATAAGATGAGGGAAAACAGAAATGATGCTAGACCATCGATAAAGCATGCCTAATCTGTAAGTTCTATGTCTCAGATGTTTACTACAACTCTGTGCAAACATTCCTAGAAACCCTAATTATGGCTTTGTTCAAAATAAGCATAAGTAAGATCAAGCTGAACTTCAAACAAACTGAACCTGAATCTGAAAAAAATATTTACATTCCTTTTCTCAGAATCAGGATTTACACCCACTCCTCACAACTCAAAATTTGATATATGATTCAATCTGGAACATAAACTTCAATGGATCCCAAGCTAAGGGAACTTTTGATCACATTTCCGTACAGTAGCTGTGCCTAAATAGTTCATTGAGGATGCTAAAGAGAAACCAATGTAGCCCTAACTACTAGGAAAGAATACACAATACACAATTTTATCTAAGAAGCCTTAAGAGGAGGAAAAAAATAAGAGGTAGAAGAAATAATTTTGAGACCGATAATTCTCTTGCTTTTACTTTGACCTCCACAACAAACTAATTATTGTAGCTAGGTTAGAGAACTATTCTGTTGACTAATTTACTTGAAAATTAACTTGAAATGAACCTTCATTTAATATCAAGTTAGTTTGACAACCATAATGGGTATATCATTCTACTGACAGGTCCATTCTTCAGGAAAAGATAACAACAATTGCAACATTCCACACCCATCTATACTCCTTGGCAAGTAGAGTCCCACAACGATGTTGATATACTCTACTTACCACAGAGCATAGGTGGGCATGGAATGTTGCAAGTACACTAGACAGTTGAAAAAGAAAAAAGGCCATTAGAAGAATATCTGAAGGACACTGAAGAAGATGTACTGAAGCCAGTACACCATGAAGGCTTACTGAATACTGAAGAGACCAAACTGGCCTACAAGAAAGACCAAATGAAAAATAGAAAAGAGACATGGCAAGGCAAAGTATTACATGGCCAGTACACAAAAAAACTAGCAGGCAAAGCAGATAACAACAAGATCTGGCAATGGCTAAGAGCAGGAAAGTTGAAGAAAGAGACAGAGGGGCTAATTCTGGCTGCACAAGACCAAGCCTTAAGAACAAATGCATATAAAGCCAGAATTGAGAAGACAGCAACAAACAGCAAGTGCCACCACTGCAAAGAAGCTGAAGAAACAGTGGACCACTTAGTTAGCCACTGCAAGAAGATCGCACAGACTGACTACAAACAACGGCATGACAAAGTAGCAACAATGGTGCACTGGAATATCTGCAAGAAATACCATTTCCCTGCAAGCAAGAACTGGTGGGACCACAAAACAGACAAAGTAATAGAAAATGAAGAAGCTAAAGTGCTCTGGGACTTTGGAATTCAAACAAACAAGCACCTGCCACATAACATCCCAGACTTAACAACTGTTGAGTTGTTAAGACAAAAAGACAAAAAAATCTGGATAGCGGACATTGAAATATCTAGAAACAGCAGAATAGAAGAAAAAGAACTGGAGAAAATCGCAAAATACAAAGACCTGCAAACAGAAATAGAACGACTGTGGCAAAAGAAAGCAAAGATAGTACCAACAGTAATAGGCACCTTGGGTGCAATCCCAAAGCATCTGGAGCACCACTTGAACACCACTGCCATTGACAAAAACACCATCAGCCAATTGCAAAAGGCAGCCTTACTTGGAACAGCTTACATCCTGCGATGATACCTTTAACACCACCAAACAACATCTGCCTATCCCAGGTCCTTGGGAAGGACTTGATAGGTAGATAAAAATGCCAAATCCAGCCTAAACATCTGGCTGCTGTGCAACCAAAAATAACAACTTTATTAAACTTAGGTGTTAACCAGAAAGAATTCCAAAACTAAACGTCAACAGAATTGGTCTATTCTTAAATTGCATCAATGAATCTTGCCTTAACAAACGAAAAATGGCATTTCTTGCTGAAAGGACAAAAATACAGCAAAACTAAATTAATTACTTGTAATTGCATTCCTGTTGTATAATAGGAGCAGCAGTGAGACCTACAGTTTAAAAATCACAGAAAGAACAGCTTTGAAACTAAAATTCACGATGAAATGTGCAGTCATATATGGCAGAAATGCTGGAAAATATGGTATAATTCAACCAAATTTCATGCTGAAGCAATTCTGTACTCCATCCTCCTGCCAATTCATGTTTGAGAGCTATTCCAACTATTACATGCAGAGTTTTTAAAAAGCATGTATAAATACAAATAAGAACTGGAGAAAGTTCCTCAAAAGCTATGTTGTAGTTAGAAAACTCTAGCACAACTCTTTTAAACCTCAGTATTTTAAAACATGATTAAATCATTTTGTATTATACAAAAATCATACTGCAGTTAAAAAAAATATATAACTACCTATAAAATTTATAGAAACTAATTTACAGTAGTACAATCATCATACAAGCTAAAATCTAATCTTAACAGAATACAACCATTAACAGAGGAAGTAAACTAAAGTAATGAGAAATAAATCCAGACTGTAACTGAACCTAATTTTTTTCAAAATATTATTTGCAGGTAAAAGCTGCTCCCTAATCTCCATACTGAGTTATGAGAAGAGGCGATCACACAATGCGCACACGAACACTTCCTTAGAAATATTTCAACTCTCTTCATATAGCCAACATTAGCGTTCTTGTCTGATGCATGTCTCAGCAAACAGAAACATATACTAATCCTATCTGTTACCTAGCAATGCTTTACTCTACAGGTTCCATATAGATGCATCAAAGTGCACAAGAAGTTGCAATTTTATATGGCATTTTTAACTGATGGTCCTTGGAAGGGCATCATCATTCTTCTGCTTTTTGTTTTAAATGTATTAGCATTATATTCTTCTACACTTTTAAATTTGTTTTGGTGAACAGGAAAGTCATAACATAATGTGTTTTTATCTTATGGCTACCTCAGTATAAACCTATTTTTTCAAGTTTCTATTATGTACTCAAGCTATTGGGTTGAGGAAGCAACTTTATCTAGTTCTATTATGCCTTCAAATTATGGTCAAAGCCAGGTAAAGGACCCCATGTTCTACATGTCACCGCTAATAATACTAAAAATAAAACATGGCTCACCTTCAAAAGAGCCATCTCTGTACAACATACAATGGTAGGTGCTAATTCATTGGTTTCCTAACTTAATACTAGCTAAGACAGGAGAAAAGGGAAACACAACAGGGTGCTGGCAGATGAAACCTCTTGAAGTTTCAAATCTGGTTCATTCTGCTTCTCTCCTGCATCAAAGTGTGTGGGGGGGGGGAGGAAGAATGGATTTGTGCCTTTATTTGGGAGCATAAAGGCCTGGTTCTTCTTAAGTTGTATGCAGGCCAATCACTGCTAATTATACTGTACACAAAATTCAGATGCTTGCTCAGAGACAACTGCTGTTGACTTGATATGGCCAAACCTACAAGTTATTTGTGTGCAACTCATACTCCATTTCCCCACTCCATGGCCATTCCTTGTTTAACAAACAAGGCAAACCAGAAAAGATAATTAACTCTACTTCAGTTTGAGAGGAAAAAATGTATTATTCCCACCACTGAACATGAAAATGTTTTGTGAAGCAGAGGGGACAGAATCAGTGGGATGCATATTATTACTCTGCCACCTTTATTGGGAGCACCAGTCTACTTATATTTTTTTTATTATTCCCCTATTACTTCAAATATCTAACAGGATGGAAGAATCTTATGTTTATAATTTTTTTAGTTTTTTATGTTTATGTTGTTTATCAGACCAAGATATGGTTTCAGACTTGGTCACCAGATTCTGCACAATCATCATGCCAGCGTGTTAACTGTAACGGATGCTAATTTTATATGTTTAGTTTTAAACTGAATATATTTTATTTTAGGGTGATGATGTAAACTTTAATTTGGCTCACTGACCATAACAATAAAGATACAATTCAGATTCTCACATATTATGTCTAAAAGTGAGTGTCAGCAGCAAAAATTTCAACCACTGTTACAGAAGCTACCCCAGAGTGAAACTGAGTGGCACACTATGCTATTATGACAGAGCAAGCATCTATATCCTGCAAATTCTTTATGCATTTGCTGCTTCCTTAACTTTAAAATAATAAGCTACTCCTGGCTCTATGCTAATTGTAAAACTTAATATAAACATTCCAGGGAAAAAGACAATGTTCCCTCAAAAACTGAAAGCCAATTTGGTGTAATGGTTAAGGTGCTGGACCAGAAAGCAGGAGACTGAGTTCTAGGCCTGCCTTAGGCATGAAAGCCGGCTGGGTGGCTTTGGGCCAGTCATTCTCTCAGCCCAATCCACCTCACAGGGTTGTTGCTGTGGGGAAAATAGGAGGCAGAAGTATTAGGTAGGTTTGCTGCCTTGAGTTATATATAAAAAAGGAGGGATAAAAATATAATAATAATAATAATACCCAAAGAGGATAACTACTCCTTTAATAATACTTCAGAGTTAACTTGGAGAGTCAAATTCTAGAACTAAGAAGTTTAGAATTTATTCAGAGGTACAGATGCATGAGAATGTATTTTTAGCCTTCATTTAGTATACAGAATGCAATTATCTGAAAAAAAAACTTGTAAGAAAAATCTGTATTCAGTTTTCGCAGTAAACCTGTTCAAAAGCTAATGTTATTTTCAAACTGATGAATAATGTCAAATCAAAACTTTTTATTTCATCAATGACTAGTATTACAAATAGCAATAATTGCAAACAGAAACTTACTGATACTACAAGTTAAGTTAATAAAAGATAGGTGACAGTCAATTTATGCTTTTAAACTTACAATCTTAGTATAAACTAATATGGAACAGTATGCAAAAGAAAATAAAATGGAATAAAACCTCACCTGCACTTTAATTACTGTTGAATTCTGCCTGGTACTATATTATAGTGAATAATATGCTAGAGTCTGGTTGAACGAAAGGTTGTATATATGAAATTAATCAAGACCATTCATTACTTTATAGGAAAACATAATATAACATTTGCCAATAATTCACCCGTTATATCATCACAATGAAATAATCTTCTCAAATAAGGAGTCTTCTTAAATCTGACCTCAAGAATTTGCTGAGAGTAAAATATTAAATTATCCTACCACATAAGTACAGGAAGTCCCCAGTTTAAGAATGAGTTCCGTTCCCAAGGTCTGTCCTTAAGTCAAATTTGTATGTAAGCTGGAACAGTAATATTGTATAATACTGTATAAGTAGTATTGTGCATTTAACTCAGATTTTGCTACAATAGGCTCTGTTCCTAACTATGGGTTGCCTGTAAACTGGCCATTAGCCCAGGGACTACCTGTACATAATCAAAGACCTAACTGGATTGAGACTGTTGTCAGTTCCCTAACTCAGCATAGGCAAGTATTTTGCTATGTTCAATTTGGGATTCCACATCCAAGATCTTTTGAATAGTGTTCTAGCCTGCTCACATTCAACGTCAGAGTGCTCCAGGAAAGAACCCATAATACAATAATTTATCTCCAATTTCACATCCTTGTAGGTGAAAAAGTAGCTTTAGACAAAATTTAAACATAGGAAGCCTGGACCTCATCTCAGTTCTGGTTAAGTTGATCTCAGCATGGTACAGTACAGATTACCTGAGCAATTTCTGCAAATATTTAGACTGAAAGAGCTCATATGCAGTAAAATTGAAGCAGAGTCTTGATTGTAGTTCATATAAGAGTTGGCCTCAGTTAGATTTATCCTGGCTAAGACTTATTTGGCTCCCCTAGTACAATACAAGAAATACAGGATAGCTGTTATATTTCTCGGGTCACTGTGAGAAGTATAAGATATGTGGATGCTATGTCCTCCTGGCAAGAACAACTACTCCCAAGTATTTGAAGCAAGTCACTTGCTCTATCCTGTGGACACCAATATTCCAAACTAACTTCTTTGGTTTTCTAACAAAGGTCATATATTTGATAATCTTCAGCAAGTGATTTTTGCAAAAAAAGATCAAAGACTTCAGCTGTTTTTGAAAAATACAATTAAAAAGATTTAAAATAAAAACTGGAAAAATGCAAATTGTGAGAGATAATCAAGCAAAAATAGCATTTTCAATTCTACATAATGAAATGCTTTAATAGTACAGCATAATGTTTTAATAGTACAATAGTACATCTTTAAAAGCATACACAACTGCAAATTTGATACATTTAAATATGAAGAGAGTAAAGAAAAATGTTTTTACTAAATAATTCTTCTTAAACTCTAGTAATATTTAAACCCCAACAAAATTTAATAATTATCAGTTTTAAACAAAAGTCTCCTGTATAGCTGAGAAAATAACTGCAGGTCCAAATATAGCTTGTCATAACTATTGTGTGTGTGTTTGTGTATATAGATACATAGATACAAAATGTCCTACAAACAGAGCATTCCAGTCCTGCTTGGAATACATGGAAGCAAGTGACACCAATACAAATGGGATTTGTTTCCATAAGACAACAAATTTATGTAGTCAAAAGCAAAAACAATTTTAAAAAACCATGAATCTTCCTATGACATAAGCCAATCTTCACAAAACATAGCTTAGAATTCCTCTCTTCCTAAATTGAATATTGTTCATTTTTACTTATTTTGTTGATCTTATAGAAATGTTAAGATTTATATTATAAAGTGATAAGACATCAAGACTTCTTTTAATGAAATATGGCATAATTTCCTGCATTATCAGTAAATTATTGACATACTCTACAAAAACTAGTTTTGTCATATTTAAAGAGCATACAGCTTGTGTACTTATTCAGAATTAGGAGTGCCATGTTCTAGGCTCCAAACAGGAGAACATGGCACTATCCTTGACCTATATGGAATTGCAGAGATAGATTATACCCTTATTATATGCACTGAAAAATTCTCTCTATGTATACAATTTTACCAAAATAAACAAACTGCAAGAGTTTGTGGTCACATGCCACCTTTTGTAGCTCCAGTTAGAATGAATGCCTAGAATAATTTATGAACAGCTTTCTTAAATTTAACTACTGAAAAATGGATGTGTTCAATATACATCTAAAACATAGTTACATTTCAAACAACCCCGTTTTACTGTATTTTTAAAATACATTCCTATCTTTTGTTTTTGAAATTATTTCAAATGTTTACAAAAAGAAAAAAAACCCTCTCTTCTCAGATATAGTAATCTACTTAAATTCCTGCCAAGAACCCAGTCTTTAGCTATCTCATTATCACTTATTTCAATGGAGCAGGATAAGTTTCCACTTAAGATTAATTGGGACTATGAAATTAGGAGAAATATTTATTACTATATATTAATACATTATTCTTTACATATTTTTAAAACTATGTTATTAAGAATTGAAATAATTGAAATTGTGCACTATCTATAAATTCTCAGAAAGCATGGGAAAAATTGCTTTAACTATGGTATTCTAATGAAACATTAGACTTACACATTATATTTTATATTTTAAGAAATTTCCTGGAAGTTTTCCCTCAGATGCTTGAGAGAAACAGTTTTGGCACCATAGTGTCTTATATATATTGAAATATACTAAGGCATTATCAAAATAATGGTTCAGGTGTCTCAGAAACACTTCAAATTGAAGGTATTGATTTCTTTTTAATATACAGTATATCAAATACATGAAATATTTAAATAAAGTACAAAGGAACAGCCAGAAGCACATGCACCTATAGGAAACTGATTCATAAGCAAATCTTGCATTAAAATAGCTTACTGAAAGCACAAGACATGAGTAGAAACCTCACTGCAACTTAAGCAAAATCCCACACATGTAACATAAGCAACAGAGGAATCATCACATATGTCACTTTCTGATTATGAATAATACTCTATTATAATTATTTTCTGGACAGTCCCTCGTTTTCTGTAAACTAGACCTATACCAGACCTTGAAATAAACAGTTAAAACACACACACACACACACACACAAAGATTCAGCTTCCCATACACAGGCACATTTAGAAGCAACTTGTAGCTCATGCTTGAATTCATAAAGTTCAAAAATAAAAAGCTACTTTTTCAGACTGAAAATGGTTTCTCTCCCATGCATATAGGCCTGAGGCCCTATTGCAAACAGTGTTTAACAGGCCCAGGCAGCACAAAGACAGGAATGGCAGATTACAGGGAGGGAGAGAGAGAGAGAGAGAGAGGCCGGGTTTGGGGCTCAGCAGGATCTTCAGGCTTTTTAAAATTCAAACTGCTGCCTGACCAATACAAATCACGGACACGCTGCTGACTACTACATGGATTTACAGCATTAAAAACACGCCTCCTATGTGACAGCTATATTAACTTCACCCTTTTAAACATGTATCAGGCCATAAAAGCACAATAGCAGTCTCTTAACAAAAGTTACTTTACTAAGAAATACTAAATATAAGCTAACTTCCAGAAAAATTAGAACACCTACAACTTAATAAGAACTGGGCACAATTAAATGTTACTATGCCTTAACCACCCTAAGACTTAATTTAGTTTTAAAAATAGCTATCAAACCTGCTGAACATCACAATTCCTCATATCTCTGTAAAGAACTATACTGGAAAAAAAATACAGGCATCTATATCCAATTTCTAAAATATGCTAATATTTCTACCAAAGTAATTCTTCATTTGCTAGCATTATTAGATTATTAACTTTCAGACAACTGATTTAGAGAATACCTATTTACACAAACTATACATATTTGAAAGTAATCTAATTTTATAAAAAGTTTTGGTCAATCTGCTTTTCATGAACTTGAACATTTTTCAACCCAATAGTAATCAGGCTTACACAGACATATGCATCACTGACTTCAATAGAACTTATTCCCATCTAAACATATTTAAAACTACAGGCTCAATTACCATAATTTGCAGATTTCACAGTAGCCTTTGGCCCTTAAAACGTCAAGTAGCTACATAGATAACCTTTTTCAGTTAGGATACCAGTTGTTACAAATAATTCTTTCCTCTTAAGGATCAAAATAGCTGTTTACTGTGTATCTAGAAAGAATGACATAAATGGTAATATACAACCCATGGACTCTCAGTGAATTGGATCTTTCTGTTCTTTCAATTCTTCAGTAGGAACTAGCTTTACTTATCAACAAAATATGTGCATTTGAGGGGATGTACACAACAATATTAATCATACTCGTAGCCACCTACAAATTTGAAATTGAGTAAGGATAAATAAAAGATGCAACTGTTGCGTTCCGAAAACATACGAGCGCCCATCTGTCCCCTGTTCTGGCTGGGACCTTTTCGTTCGTCTGTTTCCTTTCCTTCTCACCCCCCCTCCCCAAGTTGTAAATATGGCACAGGTTCAGTGCCCAGTCGCTGTTTAACTGTATTGTTTCCTCCTCCCACTTTTGCTCTCGGGCGCCGAGGCCTGTCACAGTGAAACCACTTCGCCTCTCTCATCCCCGAGCTTGAGTGAAAGCGCTGGCCGCTGGGCCTGCGCCCTCCTCCGGGCCTAAGCATCTCCAGCAGCTCGGCAGAAACCACTCTCATCCACCAAACCCCAAGAGGAGGAGGCGGAGAGAAACGTGAAACACCCCTGGCTGCCACTCATTATTCACCCCCCCCTTTCTCCCACACCGGCCGAAAAGGCTAATCCCAGCTCTGCTTCCCGACTGGGCCGCCTCGCCTAAAAGAAGGCCTAACTCGCTGCTTCTCTTGCACCGAAGGGAACAAACGCAGAGACGGAGAAGCGCGAGCGGGGGCTTTTACCTGAGCTAAGCGTCGTCTGAATCCAATCGAAAACCAAGCGGTGGGGGGGAAGAGAAAAAAAAAATCCGCCCCCCTCCCTCCTCAGAGGATCCGCCACTGGGCCGCCGCGGAGCGGGAGGAGGAGGAGGGGAGATAATATAACAACAATAATCCGGGCCGGGAGGGGGGCTGGCTCCTCTTCCGTCTCCTCCTCAGTGCAGCGAACATGTAGAGCTGAGGAGGGGGGGAGAGCGGCCGAAGCGAATCCCTGAAGTCGCCACCGCCGTCTTCTTCTTCTTCTTCTTCCTCCTCCTCTTTTTATTTTTCTTCTTCCTTCTCCTCCTTGCCGTCGTCCTCCCAGCGAGCTTGATTCACCCCAACATCCACACAGGCCGGGCCGAACCGGATTCGATAAACACCTCACGCACCCACCGAGCGACCAACCCCGGGAGGGGAGGGAGGAAAGGAGCGAGCGGAGGGGAGGGGGATCTCCTCGACCGCGGCTTGTTCCTTCTCTTCTTCCGCCGCCGTCACCGCCTCCGCCTCTCCTTCTGTGGACGCTGTCGGGGCGGGGCAGGGAGGGGATCGCTTGGGTTACGGTGAGTCGGTACCGGGGAGGGAGGAAAGGAGGAGGGAGGAAAAATAGGAGGCTGCGTGAATGTGTCGCTCTCGCTCCCTCTCAGAACAAAATGCCGACCGGAAGTGCAGTTGGAGGAATGACTCCCTCCACCGGCGCCAAACACCAACAAGCTCCCCCTTCTTGCTCTTGCTGCCGCGGCCGTCGGCTTCGCTAACTTGGCTCCTGCCTTCCCTGACGAGAAATCCATGCACGGAGAACAGCTGGAGCGTATCTGGAGTTCGCTGCCTCTACGCGACAGCTGATGGCCGCTCTGCGTCGTGTGTCGAAACGTTGTGCCTCTGGCTTCCTTCTTCCTTGCAGTTTCTCTTTCTTTTTTCTTTTCTGCCTATTTCTGAAGTGCCGGAGGAAAGCCGAAGCGTACAGATAAGGCCTGACATTGTGAAGAAGAGAACTCCTGCGAACTGTCAACATGAGTAACGTGGCCGAGATTATTTTGTAAAGATCTTGTACCTTTTTGCCTCTTTTTAAAAAATCTGTTCTTTTGAAACTGTTGGTGTCATGCAAGAGAATTGAAGAGAGATATTTTCTTCTAAAAATATTTATCCTTCCTCGGAAAGTCTGTTCATAGCGTTCTCTCACAGCCAGAAGGCTGAAAGGTTATTCGCCCTTGCACCTGGCTTGCTTTTATGCTTAAATGCCATATTGACGTTTGTGCCTGATCACGATTCCAACGGACTTGAAGCTCCAGCGCGGGCCATTCTGATTTTAAGAATGGAGGTGTTTTTTGCCCCAACCTCTGTTTTTTGAGGTAACGTTAAGTGGACGCTTTCTTCTTTGGAAAATGGGGGCTTTGTTGATTTCTGACAAATAGGTACATTATGCATTGGAGAAGACAGTGACAATTTTTAAAGCTAATCTATATTCCCTTCAGGTAAATTGTGTGATAGCAATGAATAAAAGGAAGTATAATTTAAGTTTGATTAAATGTCTGCTGATTCAGTACTTTGGCTCATATTGTGCAGCAAAGTGTCCTGATGTTCTATTTTGAAAGATATGAAGGAATCTAGAATACTGTAGTCCACAGTAAAAATGGAAGTAGTTTGCTAATTTTCCAGCACAGTAATTTCAGTTGTGTCCATTTTCTATATTGTTTAAATCCCTACTTCTTTGGAATCCAGTATGATCTTTAATCTTGAGTCTAGATTCACTCAGATTTCTATGTAAATTAACTGTGTGCAAGAGAAAATTGTTCTTAAATATATGCTGACTACTGTACTTTTAAATTAGCTCCTTGTACAATTCCTTGATATAAATCTTTATTGATCAAGAAACATAGATTTACTCCAGAATTAAAAGTCCAACCACCTACAGTTAGTCATGAGGTTGGCTGCAATTATTGTACAGTTATCTAGAAATAAATCTGAATGTATAGAGTAAGGTTTTTTTTACAGTTTAAGCCTATGTAGAATAGGGCTGAACATCTCATAGAAAGCTAGGAGGTGCTAGTTGCTACTGGTTTGTTCCATTAACTTCAATGGGATTTAATTATAACTTTATCTTAGTTGAAGCCAAAATGAGTTGATCATTATGTGCCATTCAGTTGGTCCCAATCCCTGGCAGCTTCTATTCGAATGCCTGCCAAGTTGACCTGTCCCAGTGATAATTCATAGCTCTTCTACAAATATTCTTGTGATCTTCTTGTTATACATCTTCTGTATCAGTTGTCTTCTACTTTCTCAGCCTTACCAATCATAGTTTTAATTGTTCTCATCTGCAGGAATCACATGCCCCAATTATTGCCTTAGGGGACCAGTCAATATTTGATCCAGGACTGATCAATTAGTTCTTCTGGTAATCTATGGTACTCTTTGTAATCATCTCCAAATCTAATATTCAAGGGACTCTTTATTCTCTCACTCTTCATTGTCCAGCTTTATAACCATACATTACCACTGAAAAGGCCATTGCTTTAAGTATTTTGATCTTTGCTGTCACTGAAATGTCTTTTTCCTTCATGATCTTGTTTAAGTTTGTCACTGCCTTCCCCACTAGAATAAATCATCATGTCCATCTTATTTGTGCTTGAGCACAAGAACTTTTATACTGCTTTAACTTCTTTGAAATCCCCTATAACGTTCACCAAATAAGCAGGATGACATTACCTGTGTCTTCATAATACATTAACACAGATTTTCACTTTCCATTTTTCTTTCATAATGAGCCCTTTGAAGTCTTTTGTACTTTCAGCTAACAAGGTGGTATCATTTTCATATCTCAGATTGTTAGTGTTTTGCTTCTAGTTTTAATTCCAGCTATCATCTCTTGTAATACTTCCATTCTTATAATATATTTTTAGCAGTTAAATATCAGTTAAACAGATTTGGGACAATATGCAATCTTTATCTTCTGAACATTTTGTTTTCTTCAAAATCAATTCTTACTGTAGCTTCTTGTTCAGATCCCTCAGAATAATCAGGTGCTCTGGCATACCAAGGAACTTTTACATATGTCATATTTTGGCATGAACTACATAATCAGCGGCTTTCCCATGGTTAGACAATATCTACATAATCAAAAGTAAAATTTAAATTCTCTTGCTCTTTCTGTCTTATTATTAGCGCTCTGATTTCTTACTTCTCTGATTTTTCTGAAAAATCCTCAAAACTGGGATAATACAATGAAAAGTATATAATTGAATTGAATACCTTTGGACAATATTTCATACCTCAGAATCCTGGAAAGCTCACTATAAACATATAATGAAACAGCAACTAGATCCTCGATGGCCATTAAGAGATTCTTCTGTGCCAAAGGAGGAGAGTTTATTGCTGCAGAACTTAAACTTTTGGAAGTCAAAACCTTGGCCCAGATCTTATATGCAGCATAGGTTGGCCTATTTGTTAAGAACAACCCTACAGAAATCATACAAACTAAATTTCTGAGGTCATTACTTGCTGCACCAAAAAGTATCTCTAATGTAGCCCTCAGACTTGAAGAAGGGATACCCAAAATCGACCATAGGGCTTGGAGGACAGTTTTGACTTATTGATTGAATCTTCTGCTTTTTCCAGTAGGCCTAGCTCTGCTGACTTTAGTGGTTGACTATACTTCTCCATGAGTTTTGACAGTACAAAATAAATTAACCAGCATTGGCCTTCCCAAAGAACAGCTTAATTCTGCTGGCTGTGATCAAGCCAACAGAAGCATATATCAAAGGATGTAGAATTGCAAACCGAAATTAGTTCCCTAATATGGAGCTCCAGAATGCTTGTCACCATGAATACCTGGAACTCTGCAAATTATTTGAGCATGTTAACCCTTCCCAGCCTATGGAAAGAATTCTTTAGAACTAGATGTAACCCATTACCTTCTGCCTTCTCTATAGCAGATATAATAAAACACCTATACATGAAAGGCTATGTCCATGTGATTCTGGAGAAATAGAACAGTTGAACATGTCCCCCTTTATTGCAATTACTGTAGAGACTTCCAAAAGTATTATATAACACCAATCTTCCAGGCATTCCCAAGAAAAACAGACAAATTTTGTTGTTATGATATCAGACATTAACCAAGATATAACAAGGAGAGTTGCCACCTATTGTCAGGTAGTGGTGAAGACACAATGTCAGCTGACCCCCTCAACTAATTTTAATTTTGTTCTGTAATATATATTTTAAATTTATTACCATGATTGTAGTAAAAAAGGATTTGATGAATTATGATATGAAGAAAATGCAAAGGTAGGTTGCAAAATGGTAATCATGTTTAAAATTCTCATGGCTGTAAATTTTGTATATAAAGTGTTCTGACACAAAATTGAATAAATATAATTAGCACTATTCCCAGAACATGCATGTTCCATATAGATTTGAATGGAATGTAGGGGAAAAAACCCAAAGACATTGGCACTAAGGGTAGGTAGGGATAGGAAGGTTCTGGGAAGAGACAGCCAGTTTCATAGTTGCCAGTGTTTTTGGTTTCAAGTGCAGCATGTTTAGCCAGCCCACCCCCTGGGCTTCCTAGGAATTTCTCTATCACCCTTTGTGTTACACTTGAAGTTAAGGACATCAGAAGTGGTGGCTAAGGGGAGATAGGGAAAGAAAGGACATGGGAAAATCAACAGGGATGCTGGTTGAAGCCAAGGACAGTGTCAGCATGTAGCAGCTAAGGGAAGGTAAAGAAAGGCAGGGGCTGCAAAGATCAAGGGAGCGGGCAGCCTAGATGGATAGCTGTCACTGATGTCCTTGGCAAAATCAATACATAGTTGATCAGAAACCTTATGTGCTGTTGGTATATATGTGCTCCAAGATAATGTTAATGACTTCTTAGGTCCCAAAAGCTTATTCACCCACCTGTGTTACCATTTAACCTCACTTTTTTCTATACTGTATCAGACTATGTAAATCTTCAATGAAACCCTACTTTAGAAGTGGATTAATGCTATATTATTATATGTATGGTCCCAATATTTGTGTAATTAATTTTAATCTTACAGGTTTTCAATTGGATTTTAGTATTATTTTCTTATCTCTTTGTTGAAATATCAAGTTTGTCAAAAATGCAATAAAGACTAAAACAGTTTTAGAAGATCTAATACAGTGTTAAAAGCAGTCTTTACTGGAACAAATAACATTTAAAAGATGAAACATCTGTAACTAAATGTGTCTAGATAATTACAGATTCCAAATACCTTATACAAGAAATGTGTATGTATTGCATGTACATGCAGTGTTCAAACTAGGATAAATGTAGAAAGCCAGATTGCTCCCTCCCGTGGAAAAAAAATTAAAAAGTATAGCAAATTCTCTGACTTATTTTCAGGACACTTTTGTGGAAGAATTAATTCACTTATTCATGTACACTCTATCTTCATTCCAAAAATGAAGTAGAACAATTGGATAAGTCTCAAAATATGTTTATCAATATTTTCTCCTAGAGAGTACAGGAGCTCACATTCTAACAGTATAGATGCAAGTTGGGCAAAGTAATATTGAAGGCCATATAGAATACAGAATCATGAATCTTAGATGCAACGTTCCTTTACAAAATTATTTTCAAGAGGTATTTTACAATAGTATGAAAAATTCTTTTTATTTATTAAGTGGACTGTAATCCCCACCTCAAGATCTTCTGGATAAAGGGCAGACTAGAAATATTTTAAATAAGTCAGTAAATAAAACTATATTTATAGAAATGGATTAATATTTTCTTACCATACCTTCTTTTCTTCCTTGCTAAATTCTCTGCTCCTGGCTGTGTGATCCTTTGTTCCTTTCTAAAAACAATGTACCACAAAGCTGTCTTAGTAGTACCAACGATAGAGTATTATTTTTTAAAAATAATCCATGACCGTTCCTAATTGTTTATTTGTTTTCAATTTTTTTTATTATTCATAACAATACTTCATCTTTGATGCCAAAATATTTTTTTAGTACCTGTTGGTGAAATAACATTTAATTTGGAGTAAAAACTTTTTAAAAGTCATCCAGTCACATAATGCCTATTATTTGTTTGTTCATAGTGTCATAGAATAATTAAAAGTTGATAAATCCAGATTTTCCTATTTCACTAATCTTCAACAAGAACATTTAGACTTGGCAATTTCAACATAAATAACTTATTTGAAATACAAGTAGAAATATCAGATACTGTACGTTAGCTTTCCAATATAAAAATAAGTCTGATTTTAATGATGTTCCATGCATATTTATTTGGGAGAGAGCTCTTGAGCTTCAGTGACTTTTAATAGTTAATTTAAATTGATAGAAATTTGATTGTTCTAAGCAGCAAATCCCAAATGTTTGCTTTATGTAGAGTATTAAATAATCATTTAGGATTTTTAGAGACTTCAATATAAGCCAGGAGGTGGCAATGTAATTCTTGCAGGCACCATGGCATATGTATCTCCCTCAGAGAATGTCTACAGAATGCCCAAAATAAGGAAAAATTAATTACTTTTTTAAAAAATGCTAAAATGTCCAACATTTTGAGAGATCGCCAGATTATCTCACATTTTGATGATCTCACAATTTTTTATTATTAAAAATTATTTTTATCTTGGTATCTCATTCCATAGGGCGCTTGCAATACTACTGTGGACCAAACATGGTCCCCAGAGGACAGGTAAAGAACTGTTATAGCAAGCCATGTTTTGATTGGGAACCATTTCACCAAATCATAGTTTATATAACTATGGTTTATTGATTATACTGAAATAGTTGGGGTGAAACAACATCCACAGTCTGAGGTTTTAGAGGAATATTTAGGAAGTTTCCATGAAGATATCCAGGTGACAGTATATGCTGTCAGGCCAAATACAAAGGGGGTTGCCTGCTAGAAAAGCTGAAAACTTTCTGTGGGCTGATCCGATGTATAAGGGAAGAAATTCCCCATACCAACCAAAGTACAGGCAAACAACTGCAGTGTGGGATTGTCCATTAGGTTGCTTGGAAATGTAGATGTTTGGTCACTATACCTTAGATCAGTGTAAATTTTTTTGCTCTTTTGACCCCTTCCCACTTTTAAAAATTATGGAGGACCCCAAAAGAGCTTTTGTTTGTATGGGTTATATTTATTGATATTTACTGTATTAAAGATTAAAATTGATGCATTTGTAGAATATTTATTTATTGAATTATGTAAAAATAACCATATTAAGCCTTCTGTTCATATGGGTTAGATTTATTGATATTTTCTGAATTAAAAATTAAAACTGATGCATTTGTAGAATATATATTTATTGAATTATGCAAAAATAGCAATATTAAACCCATTAGATATTAACATAAATAAAAATCATAAAAAACCCTATATTTTTAATAATAAAAATTATTCCCATTAAAATAATGGGAAAAGTGACTTTGTTTTAAATTTTTGCAAATATCTTCAATAACTGGCAAATAATTTTGATTTCGTGGACCCCTGAGAAGATCTTGAGGGACCCTCGGGTCCTTGGACCATACTTTAAGAACCACAGCCTTAGATCTATTGTAAGTTAGAATATTCAGGTTAAAGGATTTCAAGATTTGAGCAGCATGGTTTAAGAGTTTGGAGTTCCTTTTATCATAATTTCCAGGACCTTTTCTTTTTTTTGGTTTGCCTATCAGCTGAGAGGTTCTATTGATTCTTTAATACTGCTGTACATTTGGGTAGTTTTCTTTTGTAGAATAGTTTAGTATCTTCATGAAATAAAGAAAAAAGGGTTTCAAGATGGTGGTTCTTCAACATAATAATTCAGACAACATAGGTAAAAATCTGTGTGGGTGGGTTAAAAATGGCATCTTAGACATCCTCACTAATAGAAGAGTATCATGTGAACCTGACTAGTGTCCCAAACTACTGCGTAACATGATTTGATCTACTTGGTTGAAACTAAAATGAGGCAAATATTTAGGAAGATACTAACACAGCTTCTTTCAACCATTTTAAATTTATTTTTCATCCCATATTAATAAAATGAAAATAATTTCCATGTGATAGTGCTTCCATTCTTTTTACACACGTATCTAAATAAGACTCTCCAAACATTTAACTAAATCTATATTTGTGGGAATGCATTCTTATTTTCTATGTAGAAACAGATTTTTACAAACAAAAGTGGCAGATATCCTCTCCCTGTTTACATGTAACTCTTCACATAACCTTTGAGCTCAGTGGGGCTTCCCTCTGGGTAGATCTGTATAAGATTGCGCTGACTGGATTCACACATTACATTTAGCCCTGGTTTCTTTAGCCACAGTTTA
Organism: Python bivittatus; assembly: GCF_059951505.1. Classification (NCBI taxonomy): domain Eukaryota; kingdom Metazoa; phylum Chordata; class Lepidosauria; order Squamata; family Pythonidae; genus Python; species Python bivittatus. The sequence continues at coordinate 8,507,863 of NW_028277097.1, forward strand.
TTAAATTAATCCATATTGACTGGAGTCACACCAGATGCCCAGCCATCAAATGTAGTTGACCTACCGCAGTTGTTGGGGGTCCTATATAACTACTATTTTCTTGGAAAAAATAAAGGACAAACTTGAAAAAGGGGCAATTCCAAAAGGATTTTTTTTTAAATCTAATTGTTTATGTTTATAACTTTGCTTTACAAAGGAAAATCCAGGAGCAAAACAAGAAAATAAATAATTAAATAAATCTGAAGGAGAGCTTTCTGAAATAAAAGACTGTCCTTTCCAATAATGGACGTATGGTCACTGTAGAGATAACACAATAAGATGAAACCAAGTAAGTCAGATTAGGGGATTAGCACAGTGTATGGACCCAGCCTAAATCTCACAGGAGAGTTACTGCAAAGGTCTTATCCTTCCTTATGCCTATGTGGCCCATCCTTCATATCCTGAGAAGAACCTTAAAGAAATAAAAAGTCATATTTACCCACTTGTAAATCTCTAAGGACTTGAACAGTGTCCTCCAGCATCCAAGAACTTCAATTCAATGGCACCAAGTACCACTTTACAACGTTCAACGTTTTAAAAGTTTGCTTGACTAGCATTTGTATTTTAGCATATTTAGAAATTACCTTCCCCTTCCCATTATTTGTGTTTAAATTGTTTTTAATTATGGTTTTATGTTTGTTTTCACTGGTTGTTTTATTGTACGCCGTCCAGAGTCACGTCTGTGAGACAGGCAGCTATATAAATTTGAGAATTGAATTTAAAAAATAAATAAAAATACCGCCCATCTTACAAAAAAAATCTCACTTTTTGTGAGATTGGCGGTATCTAAATTTGACTGATAAATAAATAAATAAATAAATAAATAAATAAATAAATAAGACTATCAATTACTGAAAAATATGGGTTGTTGGCATCTCTCAGAGAGACTATGTACCTGAGGCATCAAATCAAAATCCTTTATTATGGTCAATGACCAGATGTCAGTTACTTGAGGCATCAAAATACACTTATTCCTCAGTGATATTTATCAAACAAGTGCTCTTTTAATGAAAAATGCCTCAAGGGTAGAACATTTAAAATTGAACTCTTTATCTCATGTCTGTGAAGAAAATACCAGGGACTGTAGGAAAAACTGTGGAGTGGTATTTCATCATCACCAAGAGAATTTAATATATTCAATACACTCCAAATAATCAACAGGCTCATTAAAAATATCACAAGACTTAGCTCTGACACAAATCCTAACGTGTGCGAATTTTAAGAATTCCCTCTTTTTTCTTTTCCTCAGCCTACTGCCACTGTCGTTCACCGGAACCTTACCATCCAGAGCGTATATTTTCCCTCCAAAGTTTACCTCAGGTTTAACTGTTCTCATTCATCGATATATGCCTTCCCATTTTTATTAAGCTATTGTGAATTAATGAGTAATACTTTTGCCACAGAAAAGGTGGAAATGTATTGATAGAAGAAACATCTCCCCTCTGGGCTGGCTAATGGAACATTCTATTAGAGCAGTGTTTTTCAAACCTGGCAACTTTAAGACATGTGGACTTCAACTCCCAGAATTCCCTAGCTACCATGCTGGCTGGGGAATTCTGGAAGTTGAAGTCCACACATCTTAAAGTTGCCAAGTTTGAAAAACACTGCATTAGAGCCTCCTGTGCATCCATGCATGGAGGACCACCCAATCTGGATCAGACTTAATTTGAACGTGGTTTTATTATTATTTTTAAATCAGCTTTTAAAGATCCAGATTGTTATGCATCTTCTGATCAATAATTTCTGTGTAGTCAGGATTTTCTATTCTATGAGGTAATGTTAACAGGAGCAACAATATAATTCCAACATAACAGTATAAAGAATATAAATATATTCACTGAAAAGAGTTTATAATTTACAAATATGAGAGACACGCTCTTCCTGACTTGTGTACCAATGTAAAGCAGTATTGTTCATTCATGCTTTAGGCACTCCAGAGTTTTGAAAAGCATTTTCATGCTTTTTGTATAATATTTCTCTTCTCTCCTCTTCTCTTCTCTCCTTTCTCGTTTTTTCTCTCTTTCTTTTTCTTTTGCATAATATCACCACTGGGACCCATTTACCTAAGTCAGCAGTATTTTATTTCCTTTTAACCAAGTTCCAGTAATTTAAAGAATTAAGAAAATAGAATCAATGGCTCTGTCAATGTCACTTGACACTCTATAACAATATGTACATCCTGAACTTGATTACTCTACAGTAAACATGACTAAGCTGGTTTATTCCCAACTTGCAACTACAGTTATAAAACCCTTACTTGAAAATAAGCCTTAAAGGGACCCAGTGAAAGGGAGTTAGAATCACACTGTCAGATGGTATCCCAAATATCACATACCCAGAATGACAATTTAGATGCGCTTAGGGGGCAATTGCTGATGCTGGACTCTGATTTACGTACATATATTATAGGAGGAGAACCATATTGGTCTATCATAGCCAAAAATCAGAAGGATCCTGGTAGCACATTTTATTAAAAGGCATCAGCTTTCGTGAGCTACAGCTCACTTCATCCTTGCATCTGATGAAAGCTGATCCCTTTTAATAAAATGTGTTAGTCTAGAATGGTGCTACAGACTCCTTTTGATTTTCAGTTTACACAAAGTAAATGAAAGATAAGTATTATTAGATATTGATGTCAATATAATGCATTTATGGTGTTGTCAGTTTAAATTATTCATTAAATTATTCATGTACATCTTCACCACTTTGGAAATGCAGCATTAAACTTTTCTCAGATAAGATCTGACTGGCCCCAATGCTATCTTAATAAAACCCTAACATTCAAATTAAAACAAAAACAACAACAAAGGAAAGTGGAGTGGCCAGGAGTGGGGGTCAGGATGTTTTGCAGTAACTACTGTGGGGAGCAAATATTAATCCAGGGTGAGTTTGTGATAGGGAATGTGAGGCCCAGATTTCAGGGTTGTGCACAACTTTGTTTTGTGAGATTGCAGGCTCCTATCATTCAGTTTGTGCATAAATTGAAACTTGGTTATTGAGGGCGTTCATGGGGGGGCAGGATTCTTCTGTCATTTTGTGGGTCAATGGCACCACAGTTTGAAAATCCCTGCCATAGCTGATTCCCCAACAGATTGAAAAGGGATAATGTCAGATGTTTCTCCGACACTATAAACTGTGCAGGGAGAAATCCCTAAAAAGATTCTGAATCACAGGATTCCTACGAACAGTTTGAAAACTACTAATTCAGCACACTGCAGTATGCCATTTTTGTATCATTTAATTTTTCACTATTCACTCAGATGTTACTTGCTCTTTCTTCCACAGCATGTCATCAAAGTGTATATCATCAGATGCTCACCCTCTGAATGTGCATATGAATGCATGAAAAATTGAATCAACATAAAATCAAAGACTCTATTTAATTATTTTAATTATAAATGCTCAAACCATTAACTTTGATATTTATTTTAACTGGACCAAATTAACAAATCACCTATATAAGTTTATTGCAATAAATTAAAGCTTATATGCCATCACCTGATCTTGGCCATGTCACACAAAGCTTGTTATGACCCCTGAAACAGTGGAAATTAAACATACCTTCACTAACCATTGTTAATTTTAATCATGGTACATTGAATAAATTAAATTAATCACACACTGTGTTGAGCCATAAACCATGACTTAAAGTCCCCCATGACCAGACTCACACAACATGCTAAAGCAAAACCAAAAGAAACACATTACAGTATGACATAGCGGGACATCTGAACCTAGACCATCTATGGAAGCAAGCTTACTATTATTTTAAACTTCTAAGGGCTTCAGTGCTCCTGTTCCTAATCCTAGTTTCCCAGTGAAAATATGCTACAGTAGGAATCTCTAAGGATATTGGACAGTGCCGAAGGACTGTGATTTGATGACCACCTTCAGTGCTCCTCCTTTCATCTCTCTTTTGGAGTTTGCCCCAGCAATGAGAAGTCAGGCAGGTTCCAAGTCCAGGGTGGGGAGAAGGAGGAATGGCTGTTGGATCCAGGTCTCAGTGGAGGGGTGACAAACAGAGAGCCCCACCAAAAGAAGACAACCCCAAAGAGAGAAATGGAAATGGAACTGAACAACCAAGGGGGCAAAAGATTTTCTTCCGTCCTGGAGGGATCCAGGAACAGCATTCAATGGAAAAAGAAAGGGAAAAGGCTGGCTGAGAATTGAAGCCCCACCAAGGAGAAAAAAGAGTGGGGGGAGGGGGGCAGTAGTTGGGAAAACTGGGTCTTCTGGGTGTATGCTCCTGATGAGAACAACAGACAAGCAGGAGCTGACTAGGGAGTGTAGAAAGGCAAGAAGGGTCAGGAAGCCTGGCACATCAGAGGCTCAGTGCTGCCAAGGTCAAGAACTGGACAGGAGGAAGGCCAGAGGACAGCACATGTCCCAATGGGCATGAGAGATCAGTGACAGCCATCAAGAGGTAGGGAAGAAGCCGACTACATCAACCTCCACTCAGGACCAGTCTACTGAGTCCATGCAAGTGTAGGAGGGAAGGACAGAAGAGAAATTGAACAGCTCAAGAGAAATAACTCAGAGTTAAACAGAAAAATAGATTTGCTTATTTCAAGCCTATCTACACATCAAAAGAATATTAGAGTATATTGTATTTAGAATTCAGAGCCATCATAAATGGCTAGACTACTGAATGGTAAATAAAGTACAATTGGATAGAGAATAGAATAGGAAAAAAAATTCCTGGGAATAAAGAAAAACAAAACAAACTCTTTGTATAGAGAAATCTTTATTTTAAAGGATAGTTTTTGTAATAAAATCATTTTGAAGAGACTTGTTTAAGTATCATGTCTGGCCTTTGTCTCCCAAAAAGAAAACATGCCAATGATTTGTGTCATGATAATGACTGATGCAGATGATATAATTAATAATATAATTAATTACAACAATTCATCATGTCATTTGAACATATTGTCATTTTAATGTCATAGTTTGTAACGGAAACCTATACTTCAGGACACCTATGCTAATGATAAAACACAGTTACAGCCCAAATTCAGTAGCTGTTACTGCTGCTGAATTGTGAAATGCTATTTCAATGCCTATTTGTGGAAAAAATAAAACCGATGTTCATTTAAAGCAAGCATACTAGAGGAAAGGATAAACTAGAATATTTTATTTTTATTTATTTTATTTATTTATTAAATTTCTCCCCCGCCCATCTCCCCCCAATGGGGGAACTCTGGGCAACTCACACAGAACATTAAAACCATAAATATATATAAATACATAAAACATCAATTTAAAAACATTACTAAAAAAGGGGAGGGAGAGTCCAAGATGATGAAAAATCTGGGGCTGAAGACAGCAGGTCTCTATGGGGCTAGCCATCCCCATGCTTGAGATATTCCCTCCCCACCCCAGGCCAAGTGGCAGAACCAGGTCTTCAAAGCCCTATGGAAGGCCAGGAGTGAGGGGGCCAATCGCACCTCCGGGGGCAGAATGTTCCAAAGAGTGAGGGCTACCGCAGAGAAGGCCCACCAGAGAAATCATTTTCTCCGACATGCTATTTTAGCATGGGTGCAGAGAATTTTTATTTTGTCCAAAAATGCTATAAAACCCTCAATGAAAAAGATAATAATACAGGCAACTGTACTGTGTCTGGTTTTGTTTTGCTGGATGACTCATGGCAGCTTAGGGTGGGTAGCAAAGACAAACCTCTAGGGATGGTATGGCCCAACAGTGCCCTGTGAAATTTGTGATAAACTGATTCCCTGATGACAGGCCTGGATAGATAGAATTCAGCTTTTGTTTCCCCAGAAAGCCTCTTCCCTGTTGTTGTTGCTAGATTTTTGCCCTATCATCCATCCATCCATCCATCCATCCATCCATCCTACTCAAGGCAGTGAACATACCTTTGCATGAAACCATTGAAAAGCAGCATATAGAGAGTTATTATTAGAGTTATTTGCACTCCTAGCAAGTTCTTGGTTCTAACCTAATATTTATGTTTGTGATTATGATGATGTTTATACACTCCATATCTGCATATATCTATACAGATTAATTAGAGTACCTTTATTGTGGACAGTTTTGCAGAATATCATGTTTAAAACTGGGTTCACCCATTGATTAATACAACACACTCAACCAACATTTTATTGTATCAGAATAGTGATTATTTTCTTCTTTGACCCTTCTCATAATTTTAATTAAATTACTTTGGGTGGGTTCACAAATCACACGTATCCATAAAAGGCTTTCTTTGTTGGTGACTTAGCATGATGTGTAAACCTGTCTTTGGCTGCAACATTATGATCAAATACAAAGATGATGCAGATGTAAAGTCACAATATATGCTATTATTTGAGTGTCACCAGAACAATTAGATGTTGTGTCTTCTTTCTAGAAACATATGACCACACATACAGTTTCCACAAACCTCTGGACTTAGAAGCAGGCCACCCACAGCAGCATTCAGAAGATGCCCACTTTTGCTATTATTTTGAGAATCGTGCGAGAGATAGACAGATAGATGAAATCATAGGAATTTTGCAGCTGGTCCTTTAGTTTTGCACCTGCAGTTAATTGCATCCATACTCTTTCGGTTTCAGCATCTGTTCCTTTGAGTTTATTTGCACTTCAGTAATGTCTACTTAATTTCTCCCATAAAAAAAAGTCCATAACATACTAATGCTTGGTTTGTTTTTTTCCTTAATATCTTTTCTGTAGTTATTAGAGGACTGTGTTTAAGGATGCAATTTACTATTTTATATGTTCTGGATTCTCTTACATATTGAAAGCAGTTGAATAGATGCTGTTGAGTTACATATCAACCATGATAAACTGATGCACAAGTAGAAAAAATACTATTTTTTACACAGTTTCTTCAAATGAAGTTTTTGATACTACCCCAACCCACAAATGTCTTCATATCATTCAATTCTCTACATTTTAAAACATAGTTAAGATTAACTGTCCATTGTTTTCAAATGGCAGAGGACTTTGTTTTATTACATTCAAAGATATATTTGTGGGAAACATGACTGCCTGCTTATCTAAAAAAGAGTCTATAATCCTAAATTAGTTAGGATAAGTATACTATTTGGGAATAGTCTATTGCACTCAACAATTTACTTTTAAGTAAATATATAGAGTATTGGGTTTCATGCTTGCAATTTGGCAATACCCTATTAAGTATAGTGGGATCTATAGGATTGGCATCATGTCACACTGAACTCTATGAATGCCTTTTGATGAAATGAAACATTTTTGAGATTATGTTGTGGGATATTCTCTTCACTACAATTTTCTTTTGGAATTCTGACTGTAATTTGCACATAACAAACATTATAATTTCTTATTAGCTGCCATATATTAGCGAGTCATTTATGACAGGAGGAAAAGGCAATATCTCTACTCAGTTAGATTACTAAAAAGATAATCTTAATAATCCTATTAAGAAGCAAAGTGCTGAGTATTTCAATTAAACTGTTTGATGTTAATAGTCTGTCTATTCAATAGGATTAGGCCTAAAATTAATCTCTGCATACAATAAGAACATATTCTCAATGTAATAATGATCGTGATACTGTTGACACAATGCTCCTACACTGTTGTTGATCACTCCTATAACTCAAGAAGAAGGTGATCTTTATGCAGAGCTAACAGCAGGGGTTGGCCCAGGAAGTAATAATATCCTATCCAAGGTTCTGCCAATTTGGGATGACTGACCTTTCCAATTAAAATTACAGTCCAGGTCCACATATAATGTCAAATTAATATATGAACCTATTCCTCATGGCTTAGCATTATATGTTCAATTTGTGGTCTGTTAAAGAAACCATCGTTCAATCATTCTGGTTTAGTATTATGTGATTCTAATAAAAGACAATCAAGTCTGAGACCAACAATAGTTCTTAAGAGGAACTACACATCCTATGGAATGTGTAGTGGAACAAATTTAAAATATACTGATTTTCTACTTCCATGTAGTTATACCTTGACTTTTTATTCTGACATCTTGGCTCAAATATCCATAATTTTAGAAAAAGCAGCAGAGCAAAAGGCATGAGTAAATGCTAGAAAAGAGAGTCATACCCCAGAGGATTGGGAGGGGGAGGATCAAGGCTTAATTATTTCTCCATTTCCTCTAGCAATTAAACAAGAATTATGTTTTCCCTCAATTAAACTAAGAGTTCCTGAAAACTGACACATGTGGATACCTATTTGAAAACCAAGTCATTACCCAGTTAACCTATATAAAGATACCTGAAAACCATCCTATCCAGACCCTGATGCCAATGATCTTGAGCTAGCTGTAAGCATTGTTAGCCTCTCTTCAGGAGTGCTATTTTGACTCTTTAGCATACCTATACTTGCCACACTTACTGTGCTCCATCCTTTTATAAAAACACATTGTTCTTCCTTTCTTGGACAGAGACTAGGAAAAAATCAACTGGAGCAATGACACTCAGAGGAATTCATATTTGCTACAAAATATACCTCATCTTAGGTTTATGAGTTATTTAAAAGAATGACAACTATACTCCAAATATGCATACCTAGAGAATTCAGCATTTGAAAGAAAGCAATTTATCCAGTGTCCATTCATCTTTACATATTAAGAGATACAGCATTCTCTCCCATTAAATCTAGGTTGGCTTTATGGCAAGACTGGTAAAACAAAAATCTACTTAGTCTATTTTGCTTTCGGACGCCCAGCATCCCTGCTTCCATTTTTTTCCTGGCATTCTTCCTAAAGACTCAGATGTGAAAGAGGAGGGAGTGTTAACAGCCTGGCTGGGTAGAGGTCAAATGTATTAAGGGCTATTACAATGGAGAAGAACTTCTGTAGGCCAGGTGTCTGCTTACCTTTGAAAGATGAAAGAGGATTAGAGAGCCAGCCACCTGTCCCCATCAGTTGTGTTCCCTCTGGCAGTGGACTGAGCCTCCCCTTCACAACAAAAGTCCCTTACTGGAAGAATAAGAGGGTTCTATAGGTGACAGGTGTATAATGTAGTAGAGTTCGGAACAGGTTAAAGGAAGTTCTGTTATAAAACTGAATGGCAGAAGGGGATACTGGACAATCATCTCATCCTGGGCCTATGTTGTCACAATGCAGGAGTAAGCACAATGGACCAAATAACCCAGCATAGAAATGGCTTCAGGGGACAGACAGCTTTGCTTGCTGTATCTTAGTCTCACACTTGTTCTTTGGGCCACATTTCTGTTTCTTGACAGTAGCCTGAGAAAAACATTGAGCAGGCAAGCCTTCCAGGAAATTCTTCATCTACATTTGGCTGCTATTAAGGGGTCAGATGCAGGGCTGGAGGAACAAACTTCTATTACCAAACTTAACTAGGTATAAATACTAGTTTTATTGTGTAATGCACAAAGATTGCCAACTAATTAGAAAATATGCCTAGTTTGCTTTAAGAATAAATTAATAAAATAGTTGGGAAGGTGACAACATTACATGTATCGAACCAGGTTATTTTAGAAGAAAGTCCATTCTCCAGAAAGTGGAATGCAACATGTTCATATAACCTTCTCTGATTTGCATCAGTACTCTTGCCAGGAAAAAAAAAGACATGCTTTAATAATAAAAAATGTTCCATGGGATAAGTAACTGCTATATCATGGATGACTTTTTGCATTCAGGCTAGTAAATTAATATATTCTCCCACTCCCACCCACAGAAATACATATAAGTTGGTGCAACCAAGCTGTCAAAATCCAGTCATAGATAATGATTAGTTTAAGTATCTAGCTACTCTACTAATGAAGTATTTTCCCCTTCCTTTTGTAAGAAATACCATGTGTCAAAGGATTGAAAATTGCATACTGAAGAGCTACTTTTTGTAACATTAATTTCAATGACAAGCCTTGTTCTTTTTTTTTTAAACCTCTTTAGCAATTGAAACCTGTGTTCTTTTCAGAATTAATAAACTATAATTAAAGCAGTAATCCCACTGCACATACACAGAAGTGATATCTGTGAGATTTTCTTCTCTGTAAGTATTTACAAATTTGGGATGTAGGGAGAAAATAATGTGGCACCTTTGTATAACAGAAAGAGAGAATAGGTATATCCCATATGACACAGCTGAAAACAGCATCGGGGCATCTGCGGGGGTGGAAGAGAGGAGGCAAGATGCCAACTGCAACCATGCAATGTAAGCCCTGCCCCTTTTAATGTTTATCATAAGGGGTGGGACTTTTGCAGTATGACCATGGTTCCATCTTGACTTTTTGCTCCCTCCTCCATGCCCCTCTATAGCACCAAAAAGTTTAGATCAGAGAGACATTTGGAAATACCCAAACCTCCTCCCTGGGTTCTGATAGGGATCTTTATTTTGGGTCCCCCTGTAATAAAAGTGGCATTTGTCTGAAAATGGTCTCTAGCTGCACCCAGATTGTGTAATCTCTCATGAGATTCATTTGCTCCCTTCCCTCGCTGATTTCCATCAGTTGACAAAACCTTTCTATTCAAATGTGGTCATACCAGATGAAACTTTTGTGAACGGTTTTATCTCTGATTCTATTTAGCTTTTATTTTGTTATTTTATTATGGATTGTTGGATTTTAATTGTAAGCTATTCTAACTAATGCAAATGCATAAGAGGGGCAGGATATATATATATAAGGGAAAATAATTTGAACTCAATTAGGGAAAATACTTCAGACTCAACTGCATTCATATCTAGGATCACTATGCAAATGTTGCCACTGTACGCATTCTTTTCCATTTGCTGTATATGAAATTGACCATAACAGATTACATTTGTAATGTAAGGATATTTAATGGAGTAGTTAATTTAAGAATGAGGATGATTATACATCATATAAAACAGCTGTAACAAGTATGCATTCAGCAATCTTAATTAACTAGGCAGATAGTAGCAGGGGAGATGATAGCAGCAATAGTGTGCTGACAACAACTTCTATTTGTATCTGTGCACCAACAGAGTTTGTGTGGTAGAGCACATTCTTTTGCTGTCATGTTCAGTGACATTCTTAGGTCAGAAGTTCAGTCCAGCTAAAATAAAGGATCAGGTAGCAGGTGACATGAAAGACTTATCTCAAAAATTATGTTAGATAAGAGTTGGATGATAGAAGGCATTTTCTTATAGTTGAGATCATGTAATGTGCTTTACCGTGGGTATCTGAATAAACCCCAATAGCTAGGTACCAACAGCATGCTTAACCAACATTAAGTAAATCACATTATGATTTAGTTGATAAGTGAACCCTATCTGGCTAGGTTTCTATGATACACACCATCCCATCAGCCACTAACCAGGTCAGACTTCCTTACAAGTAATGATGGCAGTCAGTGGTGTCTACAGAATCTTGTTGTTTTTGTCAGAATAATAAAATCATTATTCCATTGCGTGTAGCTTCATCATGCATATACAAAAGAGGTGATGCTCATGTTGCAATAGAGTCAGTCTGACTCTTCTTGCTCCCCTCACCCCCATGGATGCTGCTGATGACAACATTCACACTAACTGAATCAAAGCTTTGGCATCATGACCATCCTCCCTGCTTTCTCCAAGATATGGCCTTCTACCTGGACAGTACTAAAGGCTTTATGACGTCACTAATCCTTTTCCCATAGGACAGCTAGCGGATTTAGGCACGGCTTGGCTACAGCAGCCAATGTGTTCTGCTAGATTTTGGTTGCAAGCTTTGTAATGAGGGACTTTTCAGCCACCATTTCTCTCCTATTTTTTTTTATTTGGCTGTATGCAAAATAGATCAGCTGACTAGGTTTAGGGTTTTGGTTTGGTTTGGTTTGGTTTGGTTTGGTTTGGTTTGGTTCCTTCAAGTCAGTCTTGATTTCTGACGACTGCCTGGACAGGTCCCTGCAATTTTCTTGGCATGATTTCAGAAGTGGTTTGCCATTGCCTCCTTCCTAGGGCTGAGAAAGAGTGACTGGCCCAAGGTCATCCAGTTGGCTTTATGCCTAAGGCAGGACTAGAACTCACAGTCTCCTGGTTTCTAGCCTGGTGCCTTAACCACTACACCAAACTGGCTCTGTGTTCCCATGATGAAATTGACTGAATGGAGTTAATGTAACCCTGTGTAGAACTGGATATATTTGGAGTCTAATTTTAAACCCCTGAGAATTACCTTATTGGGTCAATTAATCCCTTTTGATCTTTGCACAACACACTAATCCCCTACTGACTCTGCATTTTGTGAGAACCAGGTTTGTATTTGTAATGGTACTGAGATACTGTATATCTCCTAATCTACCTTAAATTATGATATTTATGTTTATACAGAGTTGTTCAGCCATGTTTTGTTTAGTTGAGCATACTCTATGATTCAAACTATTGAAGATTATTACCAATGGTATATGGCTTGGTATGTTGTATGAATTTATCCATTACAGATTATTCAATTAATCATGCTTAAACAGATCATGAGTAAGCATAGTAGCCAAACTAGTGCTAACTAAAACTGTGGGGAAATGCTAAAATCTGAAGAATTACAGTGCATGTGTAAGTATATTGATAAAAAGAGATACATATACTCCTCAACAACTTTCCAACATGAATGAAAGAGAAATAGAGTTTACCAAGGACAAGTCTACAAAAACTGTGGCTGTGTCAGCTAAATATGGATAGTTGCAAAATACTAACGTCAGGTAGTAAATCTGTTCATTGAAGCAGGATAAAACCTAATAGGCAGCTTCAATTTAGGATATGTTCGGCTAAAAAGGATTTTTAATCTTTCATGCTGAAGTCTTAACTATTCATTATTTATTTCTCTCTAAATTAAATGTGTATTGGAGTGTATATTTCAGGTTTAAAATATCAGTCGTGATTACCTGCTTTTAAATGTTGTGTTTTCTTTGAATTTTTGCACTGTTTTCTAAGTGGCTTTGGAAAAATGTACCCTGAAAAACTATCTTGAGGGTTGCCGGTTTAAATCAACATGTGATAAGAGTAAAAAGGGGTAGATGTACAGTTAAGAACAAAAGCAATATGTACAAGGTACCTCTGAAAAAGTTGAAATGAATTAATCAGGCTGAAGCATAATGGAATTTTGATAGACAAAGAAGCAAATTTCAGTTTCTTATGATTAGATCATATTTTATGAGGATGGAGAAAGGAAAGTTTTGTTTACAGCTCCTTCCTTTGACCAGTAGGCTCTTAGAAATGGAATATTGTTGATAACTGACAATTTTTTTGTGACTTGGTCTTGGATTGTAAATAAACAAATAATAAAATTGAAATTCTGTTGATATTATTGATTGTCTCCTCAAAATACAAAAAGGTGATAACTCATTAGCAGGAATCGACAATCAGGCAGCAGTTGTCACATTCTGGGGTATCTTTTAAATTTTCCCCTAGTTAAGGTAGTATCTGATTTTTTTCAGAGCTGGTAAAGTTTTGCTTCTACTAGTTGAATAAGTGACAAACTGGTATTCAAATATTTCTGAAAAGTTAAACTTAGTTTGATTAAAAATATACTTTGAGTTTTGTGGATTATTGCCCTCTGGTGGTATATTTTGGTAGTTTGTAACTGATTTTAACGAGGGGGGGGGATTACCTGCAAAGCAGAGCAAAACAAACATCAGACAAATAAAACCCATAATCTTTCCTCCCCAGTTGTTTTTCTTAACCAGGATTAGAAACTAAGATTTCCAATTTAGTCAGAATTCTATTCAGCTAAATCTGTACGTAGTTGTGTCTGATCAAGGCTTCTGCCTTTTGGGTATATACCACGGAAGCCTCATTTTATCAGTTACTCTATGGGTAAGTATGTGTGCATCAACAATGTATTTCTATCATCTGAAATATTGTGAAAAACCAGAAACTCCAAATTTGTAAAGTGATGAATCAAATGTCCTAATGTGTTGATTGATTGATTATGTGTTGTCAAGTCATTTTCGACTGCTAGCGAGTTGATGTGTTACACATTTCCAATAGAATGACATAAAAGGCAAAATCCTGAACATATTTACACAGAAATTAAATCCCTCTGGGTATATTAGGATTGAACACAATTGTGTGCTATAATATTATTCCACGTGCCCTTATTTTCATACTATGTATTATCCCATTAAAAGAAAGATGTGAATGCTCTCCAGTTTGGTACCTTCCAAATGAGATCAGACTATTAATATCTAAAGTTCTCAGTATTGCTATATTAGATGGGAATCTGGGAGTTACAGCCACACATATTCAGAGCATACCAGATTAGGGAATTTTGACATGTCAAAATATTAGGATTGTGGTTCTTGGTTATGAAAGGATTACTGTTCTAATAGAAAATAATGTAGTGTGTTCTGTCTGATATAAAACAGTAAGTACATGGGAATACCAGATTAAACTATGTACCAATTTAAATTGGCATCACCTACTCAGTGCTTTTCATGGGTTTTAGCAGAGGAATTTCACATCACCTACTGTACTTCCTTTATTTTAGTTGGGCACTTCAGAGATTGATCTTGAATCTCTTTTCATCCAAAGCATATCTTCTACCATTGTGTTATTTTATATTTTAGCTAAATATGTTGCATTGCGTATTTGACTTCTCCCCCCCCCCCATCAGACAGCTTTTGTTCCTTCCTACTTTAGTTGGATCTTCAGGAGTACTATCAGTTTAAACTGCTGATAACACTGACGGCAACATGCAGTTAGTTATTAGAATGACTTGATTACAAATCATGTCTGTGTACACTTAGCTTGATCATGCAATGTTTCCTTGTGTTAAAATGGCCACATATTTTAGCTTCATTAGCTCCTACTCTATGGAGTCAGCTTCCCTTTGAATTACATCTGGAGTCCAAACTCTAGAAGTTTAAAAAGGCCCTTAAAACCCTTCTTTTTGCAGAATCTTTATAAACCCCAAAGAACCTTCTTTCTCATTATTTGCAATAGATTTATATTATAGTTATGCTAGCAATAAGAAATGTTTTATATTGATTATTACATTGCACTTGGGAAGTTTTATATGGACTAATATTTTATTGCCTATATTGTTTTATGTTGTACATTATTTTTGATTCACCTGTGTTGCATTTAGTTATAAGTGCAAGTTACATAAAATTACTACTATCGCTACTACCACTAAAATGCATATTCCATACAACAATGCCATCAAGAGTCTTGCATCCTTAAATAAATTAACATATAGGTTAGGAACAACCAAGAGACAAAGCAAGGTAGGTTATTTTGCAGACATGTTTTATTGCTTTTGCATAAACAAAAAACTCTTCATTACTAACATATTCCTCGTTATAATCAACTTATTCCTCTTTGTAACACAGAAAACTCTTGCCAAGAAAATTGCAGGGACTTGTCCAGGCAATTGCAAGGAGTCAATACTGACTTGAAGGCATATATGTATACTGTATATCTATATCTATATATTCATTCCTGAGGTTTGATTTTTGTGCAGATGGATAAAATCTTGCTGATATTTGTGAATATTAATAATTTTGGTTACTATATATTTTCCTTATTCTTTTCTCATATATTATGCACACACACACATTTAAAAATCATCCTTCATAACTTTTCATTCTCTCTTAGGCAATTTCCCCAGTAATGTCCTAAAGCATCATCTAGAGATATTCAACCATGTTTGTGTTGATAAATTGATATACAGTAGTGAAGATGGGCTTTATATTGCCTCAAAGATGGCTGGGTAATGTTATGTCCCTAGTTCAGAAATGATTTTAGTTTGTGTCCATTTAGAGCTGGCCTGATTTTGTAATTAATTGAAGCATTTGTTTTGAGCAGCAATATTTTTAGTAGTATGCCTCAACATACTATGAATGAAAGCAGGGTCATTCTCTAAAGATGAGTGGTGGGATAAAAGAAATTACAGTACTTCCTGTTCTAGTGTATAGTTAAATATTGAATTTGCTACCAATAGGTGTTGCAGTGGTGACCAATGTAGGTGGCTTTGAAGAAAATTAAAGGGGAGAGGTAATCCTCTGGATGTTGCTGAACTATAATTTCCAGAATTCCTTATCACTGTCTATGCTGGTTGAAGCTTCTGCGAGTTACTCATCCCTAATTAAGGGAAGTAAGGCTACCACCTTTTTGCCATTATTTAAACTACAGGAAATATGATTTTCAATATCAGGTTCTGGAGAAACATAAAAAGGGAACTGGCATTGCACTTCCATGTTATTTGTGGGCTTCCAACTGCAATTTGTTTAGCAAAACAGAACACTAAACTACATGGAGCTTTTTCTGATCTCTTCTTGTTGGAGATCTGAATACAACTGCAATGGCTCTTTAGCATTCCAGGTCTACTGACCACAAGAAGACAACGATCTGGATAGTTAAGGATTGTATCCCCCTTTTGTCTATCGCCCTCCTGCTCTTTGTGTAAAAGATTGCTGATCCTGAGGTCACTTCTTTCTTTGCAGGTGCACACGCACAGACAACATATTTGTTTGACTTTCTAGTAAGATGTAGTTGCTGCTAGCCTTTGCCCAACTTTGTAACATATTTCCTGTAAATAAATCTCCTTTCTGTTATAGTTATATAGTTAAACCTGCTTTCTGATAGTTAGATATGGATGGATGGATGGATGGATGGATGGATGGATGGATGGATGGATGGATGGATGGATAGGCAAGCAGGCAGGTAGGCAGGCAGGCAGGCGGGCAGGCTTTACTAATAATTGCTAAGGGCAGACTCCATTCTCAGGAACACTCATTTGCACACACAGTGCGCTTCAACCTCCAACATTTCTAATGTTCTCATGTCCAATGAGAGCACTGTAGAGACAAGCTAATTTCATCCTATGAGGGAAAAGGCCATTGAAAGTCTTGTTTTTGTCTGTTCTTTTTATGTACCTTGGCATACCTGATGCATTTCTGGAATTACTATCTGCACTCTTGGCCATGGCCCTATTCTATTCCTTTGTAGTGAAGAAGGAAATTGACAAGTCAGAGATATCTTATGTAATAATATCCAGCACCTCGAAGTAAAGGAGAGCAAAAGCACCTGAGATAAACAGACATGACAGTGCCATGTGCTTGCTTAATACTAATTTCTTTATACCCTGTGAAGCACAGCCATTAATTCTTGAACAAAGAATTGTTGGTTTAAAGTTGTATGCATACAACATGTTGACTTTGCATGAGTAGAGTGAATAGATGGAGAGGACACTGGAATCACAGCCATTCAATCTGTTCTTAGACCATAACAAGTCTGGTACAGGTGAGAATGGGGCTTCTCTGTGCATGCAGCCCTTGTTTTCATTTTCTGTAGAACATATGGAAATGTTGAATGAACCTATGGGCAATATCCATCTCCCTCTTTCACTTTTGTAACCTAGAGATGTCAAGTATACTTGCATCGTGTGCAAAGTCATATGAAAATTTTTTCTGTGATGGTTAAATCTTGAATACTCCATCCATACACATAAGCCATTATTTTAACCAACAGTTAAATTCATCTAATCATTTCTTGAAATGATAATTAAAATCTGAAAACATCAGTGTGATACAGTTTGTAAAGTGTTCAAATATGACAAGGAAAACCTATGCTTACATTTCTATTCAGCCATGAAATTCATTGGAGTAATTATTATTTCTAAACCTAATCAACCTAACACAATTGTTAGGAAATTAAACAGTGAGGGGTGGGGAGGGAAGAACCACATATACCACATGGAGGACAGGTGGGATATCATTGTACTAAATGAATTAATGAAAATGGTTCTCCTTTTTATTACATAAATGTTACCATGTTCACAACAAGTTTTACAATTTTTACTTAAACCTTAATTTTAATGAAGGACAAGTTGTGTCCTATTGTCTTATTATTTTTGTTAATGAGTCAGTTTCGATATTCTCTCTCATTATTTGTTGGTATTCCATGAAATACAATTGAACTGCATTTGATAAGTTTGTCATGTTTGGTGTATAGTAGATTGAGAAATATGGTGGAGATTAAGGACAGAGCAAGGGGTGTGGGAGGCGTAAGGAAGAGGGGGTGGAGAGGAAGACAGCTGCTTCTAGGAGGTGTGTTTCCTGAACAGTATTTACTGAAAGTAAATTAATCTCCTGGGAATCATTAGTTCAAACTGAAGATTAACTCCTTCTTTCCTGTTAGTAGAAGTGCATGAATATAGATCTTCTGAGTTAAATACAAATGTGTAAATGGGTGTTAAGTTTTGTGTGGGCACTATTAATGAAATTAAAACAATATCAATTTGTAATTGATAAAAATGTAGTATTACCAACTTCTTTCTCTCTCTCTCTAATTAAAAAGAGATGGGAAAATAGACAAACTTCCTGAAAGTGATATTTTCTATGGGAAACGAAATGTCATAGCCATTGTGCTACTTCCTTTCAGGATAACCAATGTTCTGCTTATGGAGAAAAGAAATAAGAAATAGTAAGAGAAAGAAATGGACGGCAAGAGATAAGAAAGAGCAAAAATAGCTCAGACGAGTACATACGAACACTGATGACTGTATCTATCCATACTTTTCTATCCTTTCCAATCATTTTTGCTATCACCAGGCCACTGCAAGTACCTAGCATCATCTGCATATGAAAATACACGTGCATTCACTTCCCCAACTGATACACCTCTAAAGTCACCCTCGCTATTTGTGACACATTTGTCCCTAAACACATTAAACAACCAAGAAGATATCACGTATCCTTGTTTTATTCCCTGCTCAGTATTTACCCATTTGATAATTTATTTTCATGCATGCTTTATTTCCATCATATATAACATAAATCTGATATTCGTAAATCTGAATATATTCTTTTTGCAATTAGGAATCAACCTTCAACTGCATATTGTGCAAAACTTTCAAAAATTCAGGCTTATTCACTTAATTTTAAAGTAAATCAAGGAACGTAAAATAAACTTCTATTTATTTCTATGAGCAAAAATCTGGTCTTCACATCTTCTGCCTTAGAACTGCTTAACACTCCTTATTGTCCCCTCTTGGCCCAGGCACGCCTAATTAATTAATCCCTCCATAGTTTTTACATTCACTCTTGCTACCTTTCCTGCACATCACTCTTCCAAATTGTCAGGCATAGGTGTAATCTTCACACACGTGTTAAACATGTCACGGACCCACTCCATGAGCACACCACACTTCGATTCCAACATCTCTCAAATTACACTGTTTACATCTTGAGCCTCACCATTTTTCAGCGTTCTCACAGCGTTAATGCTTATAGGAGTGTTTATCAGACTTTATATAGCTCGGGGGCTGTTTCTTTTTTCAGTAGCTTTTTGTGGTACAAATATATAAGCACATATTTAAAAAAAGGAAAGCACACACACCAAAGAATTCACTCTTACTATTTAAATTTATGATTATAAGTAATTAATGGGCATCCTTTATAGTTTTTAATTAACTAAGAAAAGAACTATGAGAAGGGAGATGTTTTGCATCACGTAACTGAAGATGAGAAACCAGCTCCACACTTAAATGTTGTGCCAAAAGGCACTACCAATGTACTTTTTCAGACAAAATATGAATATTAGTTTTTACAGCTGACCCAAGAATCAAACAAGAAGAGTTCATTCAAATTTTCTTTTAAGACAGAATCACAAGAAAGCTGTGAATGTTCTTCTGATGCATTTAACTTTCAGTGTCAGCAGTAAATGGGCTTTTAATCCACATTTTCCTGGTGTTAATTGGATGGAAATATTCATTTAAGCTTCATTTTAACCCAATCAATGTTTTTTATTGCTGCAGAAATTACCTCTGAGATAATATTCTCACCATATTTCTCTTCTAATTCAGTTAAAGGGAAAAAAAATTTTTTTTTCTTTTAAACTCACACTATCCATAAATGGTTTTCAACTGTTGCTTCAAATGTTTCAAAAACTTTGAAAATGTCAATTTTGGTGCCTTGTAAATTCAGCTTTAATTGATTTAAATGACAAACTCTGTCATATAAGTAAGTAACTGTTGTCAACCACTCATATCCATGAAACTTGTTTTTAAATTCAAATACAATGCCTTTTTCTTAGAGCATATGTCCTCTAAGAATAATGACACTTCATGATCTATTTCAAAGAATTGTTTCATAGCCACTGAACCTCACAGTGTATTAAAGAAAGCTCCTTTTCCTTCCTCAATTTGGCACAATGCTGTAAAAATCCTGGAATTTAAAATATGAGTTTTTATATAATGTATACTTTTCATACATTCTTGAAGAGTAGAATTGAAAAGTGAGGGCATAGTTTTCATAGCTAGTTCTTTTCTATGATTACTACAATGCAGCCATGCAGACTCTGTTGCTACTGCTCAGACCTATGAAACAAGTCCAGTGGGTAGAACTGGTGAACACTCAAATCTGGTCCCTGCCTTAGCTCAATATATTTTTTCCAGACATGAATGAAAAAAAAAAAGATTTACTTATAATATTTGTCAGCCATTGTTCTTGTTGGAAGTAGTTTACTGAACAAAACATAGTGAGTTTTTTTTTTTCAGCCTACTGTATTTTGTATAAATGAGTCCCATATTTCATTATACTCGTCCATACAGAGTCTATGTCTATAGGCAATCCGCTCAATCATACCTAATAAAACACATCAAATTGGCAGCATTTGCTACATCAGTCCTTTTAGTTATTTGCTATGCAAAGAAAAAAAACTTGACTATTCAGTATTTGATATAAAATCATTTTTTTTCAATAATAATAATGGTCAATGTAATAATGTTGAATGCAGGAAGTATTAACTTTTCACCAGTGGTATGCATCTTGCCTGTCTCAGTTGGTAGTCTGGAAGTATTATATGAAACTAATACAAAGTTTTTGTTAACAAATACATACAAAGTGCATTTTTAATAAAGATATATGAAAAAATCTGTCAATTTAGTTGTGTATTCTGGATGTCTGCAACCCTAGTGGTATTTCAGTTTTGATGGTTTTGTGTACTCATTGGATACTTCTATGTGATAGATGACACACAATGACACGTTATGATCACTGCCTGCCCTTATGGAACCAAACTTCAGATACTCATTGCAATGCATGTTGATCCACAAAATAATAAGTTACATTATATTCTGCCTTTGTTTCAAGACAGCAAAAAACATGTTTCCAAATTTCTCCCCCAAATCAACCCTATGACTGGCTCAGTGGCTGAAGATGCAATTAAACTTGGTACTTTTTTTTTTTAGAATAGATTGATTCAGTTTGCCAATGAATTCAAGACAAACTCAAATTGAATCAAGTCTGGAGTAACCCTTTCCTCCCTGTTTGATTTTTCAGGTGTAAATTGGAGCTGTGCGGCTATTAGTCCTCCATGTTTTCTGGAAGTTTGGAAGGATTAATAATGGAAAAAAATTGTTTCAGGAAGTGTATGGCCATCTAGCATTTCTGTCCACTTTGAAAGCCAAAAATGGCTAAGGGATCCTTCCTTACGTTGTCACAAATCTCAGTATTTGTATCTTTGTTTCACCATCACTCAGCTTATCAACTCTGAAAAACAGAAGTCCAAACCAGTTATCCTTTTGGATGTTAGCTCTTTTGGGCTGAATGAACGGTGACTCTTTTGCTGAATATGAAACTATGCATATTATTAAATGGGTCCAGCATTCAGCTGCCAAAGGAAGCATATAGCTTTTTCTGGCAAGAAGATTAAAAAACAGGGGAAACTTCATTCCTAAGTGGCAGCCAATTGCCAAAGGTAGTGTTTTAAAAAAATTGCAAATTTTGTTAATGAGAAGCAAATGATAACCACAGATCCAGGAAAGGCTATTTCCATGCTGCAAGCTCTAACAGCAGAGTTCGAAACCAAATCAGCCACCAAGGGCTTATGGCCTTGCATCAGATGCACAGTCCATTTCATCACTTCATTCTGTCAATAGGACTACAGATGAAGACTGATGCAAGAGCAGTTATAAGAAGATAGCAAGGGAATTTGCCATTCCTCTGGGAAGCAATGGATAGAAAGGGAAGGTTTATAAACAAAATATTCTTTCAGCTCCTCTGTTGTAAAGGGGCTGGGAGGACTGATTTCCAAAGGTAAAATTGGCATAATATGAGAGGAAAGAAAATAAAAGAAATGAGAGAAGAAAGAAGGCCCATCATATAATTACATTTTTCTAAATAGTCTGTAGACCTGTGACTTAACTTTGATCAAGTAACATGATCTTGAGGGAAGAAAAACCTTCAGCTAAGTCTCGGAGGTTGTAGGGAGAAAGGAAAGATGAATTCCCATGACTGATAATCATGAATCAGTAACACTAGAACTCTGGCTGACAAACACCTTTGGATTGTAGACAATTTTATATAGTACTGTGCTTAGAGTTCTCCCGTGGTTAGTCACAACAAGCAATACAGTTTGTGATGTATGAATGAGTGCAGCAGGCTGGCCACCTTGTAAAGCAGCTTACAATGGCCTTAAAACAAACTTATAGTTACTAGCTGCTTGGCACTTAAGAATGTTTATTGCTTTATCTAATAAAATATATAAAATTTATTAGAGGGTGTTTCATTAGGTAGGCATAACCTGTACTTTTTTAAAGATTATAAGAGCAGAAGCCAAAAGACTGATATTGCAGCATTGGAAAGATAAATGTACGGCCCCATTTATTCAATGGATTGAAGACCTGATTGCACTTGCTACTTACAAGCAGATTGCCTATACACATAGACTCTGTATGGACAAGTATAATGAAATATGGGACTCATTTATACAAAATACAGTAGGCTAAAAAAAAAAACCAAGATAGTCATATAAATGTATTAGAAATATATACGTACTTGAATACTATTTGCATTAGATCAGTATATATAGAATTGTAATTGTTTACTATTATAATGACATATTAACATGTTTTTTTCTTTCTTCTATTTCACTTTTTTGTTAAAGCACTTTCTATGTGTTTTTTTTTTCCTTTTTCTCAAAAGTAAATAAAAAAGACTGTAAGAGCAGAAGAAGAGCCTCATTACATCAGACCAATTGTACTTCTCATTCAACGTTCTGCTTCACACAGCAGACAAATTGATGCATTCAGGAAGATCACAAGCAAGACAGGAGGAGGACCATAGCTTCTTCCACGCCTGCTGCTTAGGAGCTGGTATGTAAGAAGTGCTACCTTGATTTCAGGGGTAGCAAAGGGCCCTCAGGATTAGTAGCTACAGACAGCTGAATCCTCCATGAATTTTCCAGTCCTCTTTTGTGGTTCAGCTGTTCACTTGCTTCTAACTCTTTGTGCCCAGATAGGCATAATTTCATCTCTCTAAATCCATCTAAATTGGTACTAAATCTGATAGCAGCAAATTCCACCATTTATGAATTATGTAAAATAGTATTTGCTTTTCTTGGTCTTGAATCTCTCCATGTTTTGTTTTAGTGGAGCTCCAAGTTCCAGTATTGTGAGAGAAGAAGAAAAACTTCTTTCTGTCCACATGGATCACAAGCTTGTTTTTGTGGTTGCCACATATTTTCGCCAAGGCTATCTCTGAACTCCTCTGCACCTGGCTACTCTGCATTAGAACACAGGATGCATTCCCACTGCCCTTGATCTTGAGAACAGCAAACACCCTCTGTGCACCGCTGCTGCTGGCAAGTGAAGCAATTGCAACAATCTTGTAGTTGACTAATGCCAGTCTGCCAGAGACATTCTCAGATCTTCTATTTAAGATTTACAGTGGACTGTAATTCTTTCTGAGAATGCATTGGGGAAGTGATTTAGGATAACCCACCTGGCATTTGTAAACAACTAAGGAAACTATGATCTGTATCCAGTTGGCCCAATTTGTTCTTATCCCAAACAACTTTCCATGATTCTTTTCAAGTATCCTTCCTAAGATTCCTTCTACTATTGCTCTCCTGTGCTCTTATCCAGATCCTGAGAGACAATCCATGGACTCCAGGGGATGTAATGAATTGGAGCTCAACCTTTTCAAAGCTAAGAGAAAGTTCCTGGAAATTTCACCAGAGATTGGCACAGTTGTTTGTAGTATATGACCTCACTTGGGGCAGAACTGAAATGTTGCTCCCTGGTTTATTTGCTCCTGAACAAAAGTCAGCTTTTTTATATAAGTCCCAAGCTGACAACTGTGAGGAGACTTAGTAGCAGCTCTGCTTCTTACTCTCTTTCTAAATCAGTGGGGGTACAGCTGGGCCTGCTTACTGCCAAACTTGCTTTTCTCCTTAGTGATCATACTCCTGTAAACTAGTTGGGATGGGACTTCTTATCCAAATTAAATGCTCCAATGTACTGAAGCCTATATGAGATATCCTGTATATTGACTTGCCAGAAAAATCTTTGCCAGAAACATCTTAACAGATACCATATTCTGTTAGCCCTTGCTATGGAGATGGAGGATTCACCTGGTGACCAACTGGAGGATCTTGCCAACTTCCCTGTCTCTTTGTGGACAACCTCCTCTCATGATCTGCATCTCTTGTAAGGGGTGACACTGGTCAAAATTAAAGTTCCTCTATTTCCCAATATCCAATTTCCTGGGATGCAAAAGAGAGAGTGGATCCTGTACTTTGCTCAAGGGATCTTGTTACCTCTCTCTCACCTGCTATCATCCTCATCCTCCTGTTCCAAAACTCAGAATGATGGATGAACAAGGAAGATCTTGTTTCTGTTTGCTTCAAAATTCAAGAGCTGTAAACCAATCGTGACCTCAATTCACACTATTGTTCTCAATCCAAATATGGTTCTTGCTTTAATTTCTGCAGGTTCAAATCACTTCACTATTGTGGATCTCTGCTCCACTTTTTTTAAGCATATCCATATACCATGATTCACAATATTTGTTTGCTTTCATTTACCAGGGACTTCAATATACTTGGACACACCTGCCCCAAGGCTTAGGGCCTCTCTGACCCTGTTCACATTGGTCCTCCATAAGACACTGGGAGACCTGACTTTCCCAGAAGAAGCTAGATTGGTATGTCAACAACCTCCTGATTGCTGCTCTTTTGGAAGAGTTGTGTCAGGAAGCTTCCCTAGTTTTGTTGTGCCACTTGGCATCATGGGTCATAAGATTTCCTGAGAAAACTGCAATTTTGCCTTCCTGAACTTTCCTATCTATAGAGGACCAAAAACTTCCAGAGGAAGGAGCCTGACCTCAGAAATACCACCACCAAAGATGTGCAGGGCCAGGTTGATCTCTAATAAATCTGCCCTCATTCGTGATTTAATTATGAATGAATCAGCCAACCTGGCATGCATAATCAAAACCTGGTAGGACCGGAAGGGGGAGTTCTCTTCTTAAAGATATGCCTGATCAGGTTTTGGGTCTGCCATCAGCTGAGAACCCAAGGAAGAAAGGGAGTGACATAGCTATTGTCATCCCACAGTCACTGAAAGCTCTCAAAGATTGTGCACCACAGATAACCTGATGTGAAGCCCTCTGGTTGAAGCGCGACTCTAGAGAACAGTTGGGATTGTTATTGGTATACCCTGCTCCCTGCTGCATTGCATCACTGCTGCCTAACTTGCTGGAGTTCATTGCTGGGTGGGCTGTGGGGACCCTGAGGCTATTAGTTCTTGAAGAATTTCAACTTGCTATCATGCGACATCAAGCAAAGGGCAGCTCAGGAGTTCATGACCATCGTGGCCCTGTCTCAGGTTATCAGTGGCCCAATACATACTGATAGTTACACTTTAGATCTGTTTTTTGTTGTGAGGCAGTTGCATCGTGATCTAGTAGTGCATAACGTAACATCAATCCTTTGCCATAGTAAGGTTACTCTCTGACTGCTTTTCAGCTTCCTAGCATCAGCTCACCCCACAGGGAGATAGGACCTATTAGATCAGCCTGCCCCAGGTGATTTATGGACCTTGAGGGGTTCCAGAGGGAACTTGGAATTTTCCCCGAGGCTCCAATGGGCAGTTTGGCTGAACCCTTAGGTTCAACCTAGAATGGGCGGGTGGAGGACACCTTGGACTGCATTGCTCCTATGTGGTCTCTTCCTATTCACCAATCCCAGAGTTCCCTTTGTTTTTCTGAGGAAGTCTGGGAGATGAAATGACCGAAAAGATATGTGGAGTTGTGTTGGAGGAAGATGAAAAGCAAATCTGACTGCACACGAGTAACAGCCCATATTCAGGATTACATGTGGTGATGAGAATGGTGAAACGTAGTTATTTCTCCCTGCTTATTGAATCCATCAACAGTTATCCAGTGACCCTGTTTAGGATGATTAATTCCTTGCTGAGGAAGGGTAAGCCACAGGAACATTGCAGCAGAAATGTATGAATGACATATTGGTTTGTTTGGATTTTCTGAAAAATGATTTATAGCTTAGTGATATGTGTGAAACAGGCATTTTATAATTTGCTTAACAAATAATGACTGAAAGTGTAATGTGAACTCAGTGCTCTCTTTCTGTACATATTTGGTAATATCAGGGCAGGGTCTGGATTGTCAATAGCTTTACCAATTAAGTTATTGTACAGTAATTCTTAGGAACTGAAGCTGGTCTTCCTGCTCTGCTGGCTAAGCTTTTGGCATTTACAGTTGGATTAATTCATGTAGAAGCATTCTCATGCCTAAATTCTGAGTTCATAGTCAAGTGAATTTACTCACAGAAGATTATATTAGGATCTTTCTTTTTGTATTCTGAAATATGTCCTAGTATACTACATGTACCTCCTAGTGGGTTGGATGTGGGCAATGGGAGTCTCTAAATTAGACATCCTAGATTGCATAGAATAGTGTGAGCATACTTAGTGGAAACCTGGCTTTGCCTGCACTTGTGGCATACTAGGCAAATTGTGCCAGAACTAACCAATGTTGTCCTTTCCATTAGCAGGGAATGCTGCAGGTGGCATGGTTATGATTATGGCTAGTAACTGAGTCTACTCTATCCAGTAGTTTTATGTGAAAACCTTGATTGACCAAGATTATGATGGGTGGCTGAAGGCAATATTAACGGGCCATCTGTTGTCCTTTTTTGTGTCTCTCATTGTTTGCCTCTGAATTATTTTGCATACTCTTTCTCTGTGCTCTGCATAACCCTGCTTGCCCAATGGAGAATAGCTTGATGGGTATATATGCATTCTTCTTCCTGGTTATGCTAGAATAAGAATGAGGCTTCACTGTACAGTATCATGGTTAAAATATTAATTCTTATTAATTTATCTTCTGTAAATGTCTCTATCCTTCTTTGCTCAAGTGACTCTGAGCAAATATCCATTAATAAGAGAGATTGTAGTCGTTTGTAGAACACATGGTTGATGTGTAGGTAATCATAGCTTGAATCCCCAACATCTCCAAGTAAACTTGGAAAAAGATTGATCTGAATGCCAGAAAACTCCAGCCAATTAGTGTTCCAGACTAGGCTAGATTCATCTGGATTCACATAATACTGTACATGAAACATTGTGTTTAATTGATGTTACAAATCTGGCCATTCTGGTTTCTAAACAATAGATTATGACTTACCGTTGTGCAAATGCAGCCAGTTGTCATCTACTTAATGAACTATGGTTAAATAAGCCATAATTTAGCATAATGTGTGAATCAGGATACTTTAGGAAACATCCTAGGATTCAGTGAGTAAGAATAAAGCAAAAAGCTAATATGCAAACTACAAAGCATAAAGCCATGGACATTGTTTTGTTTAAAATATGATAGGCCTATATATAGCTTTTTGTATTTTTGCATGGGTTGTTGAGGGCACAGCTTGATGACTTCCACATAGAAGCATACATTCTGTAGGATGCAAGCATGTCTCTCTGTGTATGAATAAACAAACAGAATTACATTGAATATTGTATAAACAGCCTGTTTTTCAGCAATCACATTCTGCTGAAAGATAGACTATTTATATGGGATTTCTCAGTGCCCATTCGACTCCCTGATTGTTTTAAGATTCTAAAGCTTCTTTCAATCAAGATAAATTCCTAATGATTTCATGGACGCACCCAGGCAGTTTTCTTCCCTACAATATAAAAGTAGTTTGCCACTGCCTTCTTCTACAGCCACTGCAACCCTCCTTGGATTTTTGAAATCAGTAAAGGTTGGCTAAACACTTTTATACTTTAAAATTAAATGAGACATTAGCATTGCTGCAGGGCAAAGGTCTTTATTTCCAAGAAGTCACCAAGGCACCATAAACCCCATAGCATTCTTAGAATATAATATTGGTAGATGGCGGCACCTACTGCTTTATCTGGAATGTCTTCATTGGTCAGAAAAAAGAGACAAAGATTAGCTGGAATGCTAGGAAGTATCCTGGACAAACGGAAGGTGTAGCTGGAAACAACCATCGGTTTGCCTCTTGGTGTATTGCGGCAGATAGATTATGAATCAACAATGGTACCCATTTGGTGAGAGCATCCACAACATAGTCTCAACTTTCCAAATGTGCCACTGTCCCAAAAAGAATGTCTACTGTTCTTGACATTGTATCCCATGCTCAGTTTGAAATCTAAGGTGCTTCTGTCTTCAATGCAATTCCTGTAACTTTAGTTTTATTTGAAAATGATTTACTAATACAACAAACAATGTTATAACTTCTGCATGGTCATATCTGTCTTGTAATAGTTCCTCCTGCTCCTCTTCCTCCTGCTCCTCTTCCTCTTCTTCTTCTTCAACTTATAACACACCAACTTTGCAATCCAAACCCCAAATTGCTTTTAAATGCCTATAGCAGCTGCTTGCTATATATGTAAAAGACAGGAGGAAATGGCATCATATTTAAATAAGATCTCTAGTAGAAAGGATATTTATGTGAATATTATAAATGTAAAGGAAGCCAAATAATATCATAAATATAAATTGAGTATATGAGAAAAATCATGTGGTCATCATAATCACCTACTCAATAGGAAACCTCTGTTGTAAGAAAGATTCTAGAAAATGGAACAGGTTAATTGTTCACCTTCATTCTGGGACACTGGTATGTCCGTCAAAAGTCCATTTTATCAAAATATTACTTATGTTGATAGAATCAAATCAGCAGACAGGGATTTTAAATAAAGCAGGATATTACCAAAAATGGCACTTCTTGTGAACATTTATAACACTTTCCTTACATGGGCACAATACAAATCCTAATAAAATACAATAAAAGCAGCGATATTCAGAATGGGGCATCAATAAAAGCAAGTACTAAAGCAGTCACTGGCACAACAGCCTCAGTTGTTCAGTCTTGGCTTAGCATATTGTGTGAATCAATCAATTGTGTTTTCCCACTAAATAGGGTTAAACAAACCACAGGTTACAGTGATGTGTGAATGAGTTACAAATGACACTTTTGTAACATCTTGGTTAGTCCTAAATTCTGGAATCCTGCTTGTTATGCTCCTTTAATGTTCAGGTTGCCATTCTGTAGAAGAAAATACTGTTTTCCACAGGGTGGCAGTAGAAGCTAGCGGTTTTAGGAAATATGTCTGGGATTTGTTAATGGCAGCTAGCAAAGACCGGCTGCAAAACTCACAGATGGGGAGAAACATAAAACTTTGGCAAAGTCTCCCTGATCTCTTTACAGGAGCTACAGTGGAATTTATTCTTCAGGGAATGTGTTTTTTACATCCTGCTTTAGCTCCTAAATGAATGCTTAATGGGTGGTCTCTTTTTACGTGGTTCATTCATTCATGCAACTCACAGAATAACTACGCAACTTGGCACAGACAAGGTTAAAAAAGATGCAGAGGCCAAAGCTGATGATAAATAGGCAGCAAAAGTCTGATGGGAACATGTGCAGCACCTGTTCTCACCAAGCTGAAGAGGTTTGCTCTCATCAGCACCAGGTTTCCTGTGCAAGAAATTTTGGGTGAGTTTCCATCTGATGTGCCATTTTAAATCTATGCAGAATCACCACTATGGAGGGATGTCAAAACTGCACAATGAAAATCAATGGACTAGACTGAAAATACTGTATAATTCCCTTAAGGAATTGGGACATTTCATCTACCCCCAGTTATGATAAGTGGCTTCCAAATGACTTCATAATTAACTTGGTTATCCTTTTATTTAGGGTATTGGCATGCTGGCCACTCCCTTAAGGAGTCAAAGTGGTATATAGAAATCAAGGAAGAACAGCAGAAAGACCATGAAAGCAAATCTGGAAACATTATTTAAATAATAAAACAGTACATGGGGGGAGTAAAGTGTTAAAACAGTTCAAAAAAGTAAAACTGAAACAATTAAAAGGCCTAGGTAAACAAGCATGTGTAAATTTTATATATCAGTATTGGTGTTGGAAGGCAAATGGCAAGTGTGTGGTTGTTGGAAGACTGTGAAGATGTTTGAATACCTGGCTGGCTGCAATTTCTGCATCTTCAAGGATCACCCATGAAAAGCACATTGCAGTAGTCCAGTCTCAAGGTCACTCCCACCGGCATCACTGATACCAGGCCTCACTCCTTCAGGAAAAGGCACAACTGATTTCTTAGTCAAAGCTGAGAAAGAGATCTCTTTCTATAGATAGTACAGACAAAGGCAGCAGCATGCAATTCCATTTTGTGGAAATCAAAAGTAAGAAATAGTAATTGCCAGATAAATTAAAACCATAAAATAAGAAAAAGGAAAGGAAGTTTAACTAAATAGTTTACATCAGCACCATTCAGTATAACTTTTCATGCCTTTCTATCTTTGCAACCCATCCTTGTTTCCACCATGCCATACACCACTTCAACCATTGTCTTTTGTTCTTTAACCCAGGGTTCCTCAACCTTGGCAACTTTAAGACGGGTGGACTTCAATTCCCAGAAGTCCCCAGCCAGCCTTCCCCAACCCTAACCCTTGCTGGCTGGGGAATTCTGGAAGTTGAAGTCCACCCGTCTTAAAGTTGCCAAGGTTGAGGAACCCTGCTTTAACCTTCTTGGCTCCATCTTTTTCAGGATCTCATCTACACCAAGCACAGCTTTCTCAGTTTTCTCCTCCTTGACCATTTATTCTTCTTTGGTGTATTTGTTCTGTGGTTCAAATCTCATTCATTCTCTCTATATGACCAAATCACTTCAATATACTTCTTTCATATCGGTCACTAATTTTTGTCTCTGGTCCACATTCACTCAGCACCCATTCATTCTTGACTCATACCTCTTCTTGTTGCATCACAGGCTCTTCTTGTAATAAATTCCTACTGCACTCAGCTTACTTTTATCTTTCTCCTGGGTTTCTCCTGGAGATGCTTTTATACCCTAACCCTAACCCAGAATACAGGACAACCAGCTCCAAAACTGGGGATCATCCTTCCCAAGGTAAATAACAGAGCTTGCAGGATCCCACTATATAATTCCTAGGAGGTTGAGCAGAAGCTTCTCCTTAGTACTTTCTGGCTGCTCCTGGAAAGATAGATCATAACCGCTGTGAACCAGCACTTCCATCATCTAGGTTCTTCAAGAATGTTTATGCTCAGTTTGAAATTCAGTGGCAACTTTTAGAAAGACTCTGTGAGGACAGACCAAAGGCTTTCAGTGGCTGGGGCTCAGGCTATGCCCACACTTTTCTCCAGCCACTAGGTCCTTACCCATTAACAAACTGGGATCACATCAAAGTGACAAGTAAATGATGAAACCATCAATCAAACATAGCATGATGTCTGATGCAGGTATACAAGCTGCAGCATTTTTATGATGACTTCATCACATTTGGGTTGCTGTTTACACCCATTTCCCCCTCACATAGACATCCTGACCTAGACATCCATGTCTCTGTCCTTCCTGCACAGAATACCTGGTTATCTGTTTGATTTATTGCAAAGAACAAATAGTAATTCTCCTTCTCCTTCTCCTTCTCCTTCTCCTTCTCCTTCTCCTTCTCCTTCTCCTTCTCCTTCTCCTTCTCCTTCTCCTTCTCCTTCTCCTTCTCCTCTCCAAAAGATTCTAGGTGGCTTCCAACGTCCAAAATATAATTGAAAACAAAACAACAACAGAGCAGAACAAAAGCTAGCAGCCCAGAGAGAAACAACCATAGCAATAAAAACATGACAGGAGCTCCACTAGCCCCAGACCTGGGAAGAGAACCAAGTCTTAAGAGCCCTCCAGAACCCCAGGAGAGCGGGCGCTGTACGTATCTACAACCGAGGGGGCCCAAATAACCACAGCCACTCAGTCATGACAGGATTGGATCAAAGTTTGTTCTTCCCCATCCAGACCCAGACAGTCACAGACAATGGGTTAGTGCCCTGACACCTTCACCTGTGCAGCTCAGGGTAGAGATGTATACTTGAGTGTCATCAGCATACTTTTTCCTTTTTTAGTAATGTTTTTAAATTTTGATGTTTTATGTATTTATATATATTTATGGTTTTAATGTTTTGTGTGAGTTGCCCAGAGTCCCCCATTGGGGGGAGATGGGCAGGGGAGAAATTTAATAAATAAGTAAAAATAAATAAATAAATACTGATGATACCAAACCCTAGACTGATAGGTGACCTCATCCAACAGTTTCACGTAGATGTTAAACAGGAGGGGGGAGAGTAATGTTTAATGTAATGCTTAACTATGCTTAAGCATAATTATGTAATATTTTAATTATTAACATTACAGTTCATACTGTCTTATTTCTACTGCTTGCACAAATATACGTAGTTCAAAATTTGCTTTTTCAAAGTGTAATTCTACTAGTCCCTTTTCAAAGTACTTATAACGTTGTCAGTAATGATCATTGGGAAATTTTTAAAAAGTTTCATTTGGTTAAATATGTATTTATTCCATAGTTTATTCTAGGAATTTTGGTGCAGTATTTAATTTTATTTATTCCACATATATCCATCTTTCTGCTCACATTTCTTTAATGGCAAAACATGAATGTTTGCATTTTAAATGTTTTATTAATGTTGAGATGTTTCCTAACATTTTAAACATTTTACTAGTACTGCAATAAATTAATA
Source organism: Python bivittatus (assembly GCF_059951505.1). NCBI lineage: Eukaryota > Metazoa > Chordata > Lepidosauria > Squamata > Pythonidae > Python > Python bivittatus. Next base: position 8,540,646 of record NW_028277097.1, read on the forward strand.
ATTAATGGCCAGGAAAACAAGATGCATCTTCAGAAGGTTTTTAAATGCTTAGAGAATAGGGGCCAATTACAGCTTGTGAGACAGTGCATTCTGACAGCAGTGAAAGAGAGACCTCCTTCCTGAATCCTGATAATTCAGCCGCTCCTGCATCCTTAATGGCTGTACTGGAGAGGCCATTAGATAGGACTTAAGCTATTCAGGGCTTGGAAGGTCAATACAAGCACTTACATAATGCTTGGTAAGCAACTGGTGGCCAGTGCAGATCTGCATAGTTTGTCAGTTGCAACTTCCAGACTGTATTTCAAGGGAAGCCCACATGCAGCATGTTGTAATAGCAAGGCAAGATGGAACCAAAGTGAACTGGCACCAAATATGATTGGCTTAGGAATGGCCTAACTGGTGCACTACATTTCATTGTGTAAACTTTCTCCTTGTTACAGATGTCATTTGTCATTCCAGTGACAGCTGGGAATTAAGGAACATTCCCAAATTGCAGACTTGCTGTATTAGGGAAGTGTAGCCCCAACTATAATATTCCAGTTTCCTATTTACTGAACACATTTCCATGTTGTTTAGATTTAATTTCAGTCTGTTCTTCCTCATCCAACCAATTATTAAACTTGAGTAGTATTCAAATGTGCCAGTTGCTTCCTTGGACTGGATAATAAGGAGAATTATTGCTATGTGTAATCAGTGCATTAATGGCACCCCAGTCCAAAGTTCTGGATGATATCCCTGTGGTATCATGTACATATTGAACAGCATGTGGGACACCATAGGTCAGCTCACTAGCTTTGTGAAAACAGAATATCGGATTCAGTGTGTGTCCTGCTGCATGCAAGGGTCCAGACAGCAGTTGATCATGGTGTCATGGAGGACACAAATTGTGAACTGTTCCTGAATGAGCAACTCACCATGGGCCTTGAAATTCTCCAGAACAAGGAAGCCAGGGGAATCCAACAACAGATCAATCCAGCCATGCATAGTAAGTTAGCATGATATGTGATGCCAGCTAATTGTGGTTTGTTTAACAAGCCATGGTGAAGCAAATAATGACTTAGTGTCTTGTGTGAAACCAACCACACATTCACCTTTTTCTACACCCTGTCATGCTACTCTGTTGTCAGACCTTTTAATGTTCTGTGTGATTTATACTGAATAGTTCAATGGCGAAACATTTCTGTACCGTTGCTGAGAAATCTCCAGGTAGTCTCCCAGAATCAACTTTGACTTGATTATAGTTTTCAGTTAACTGAAAGGAACACATAATACCCCAAAAAACCTGAAAGAGGCACTAAGTGTTTGGCAGAAGCATATTCTACTTTCCAATTGTAGTGAGCAACTGCATAGTGGAATGGGAATGAACTAGGAATTCTCAGTATTTACAACTGTACTTGGAGCGCAAACTTCATTGTGGAATTTTTTGAAAGTAAAAAAATCACGTTGCTGGGTTTATATTTGACTTTTTTCCCCACATGAATTAATTCCCTCCTTTATCTTTCCCATCTGCTGTTGACACCAACTATTTTTGAATAAGTTGTTCATTATGTCCTTGAACTTTCATATAAAAGTGCTGTTCAAACATTAGAATTACTGAGTCCTGTATTCTGGGAAGAGGGCAGCATTTGGGAGCTTAACTGTTTAACAGGTAGAATGATTGTACACTGGAAAGTTCTCCTTCTCTTTGACAGTGTTGTGCAATCCTCATCTTTTCATCTTAACCCTAATTTTCATAGTCTCTTGCAGTGGTCATGCAAGAAGCAGGATTAATGCAGAAATCAATACATGAATAATGCTTGTATTATGTTCAACTTTCTATATATAATCAGAGCAAAAGTGGTGCAAAAATGACAATTGTTCCTCATCAGGGTAAGACTGAAGCATTCATTACATCACAGTGATGTTTGGGATGAGAACCAGTGAAGTTCCTACTGTTCCTACTGTTTGTACACAAACTGTACAATCCAACTGGATTTGCACTAGTTTCTCTCTTTCTCTCCCTCCCTGGCCAGTGTGTCTACATTTTGAAGATGGTCACTACCTATTCCCCAAAAAATATATTTTCCATACTATTTGTTAGGATATTTCTTACAACTCTAGACTCCTTAGAAAATGATATTCAATGTTTATTTTTACTATTTCACAAAAGCCATATATGCAATGGATCATTAGAAGTGTGGCCGAAGTGACAGCCAACTATTATATATAACTGTTATATATAAAACTGTTATATATAGTCTTCTGAATCTCTCCTCTACTGCTTTAAGCTAACTGAAATTGCACCATGAGAATCAATTGCTTTGGACTTGGGTGAACTAACATCTCCTTCTAGAGAAAGTTGGGGAAAATAATAGTCTTGCATGCAAAAGAAGGAATTCTTTCTGGAAGGAAAAATAGTATTTAACTGCCTTTCATGCATACAAACAAGAAGGATCCTCCACTCCTCCCCACAGATTACTGTATCAGAGTTCGATAGCTCAGAATACGGTGTCAACCTGGGTCTATGTGTGCCTCTGTGCTAATTAAGCTAATTATGACTTTTGATCACAAACAGGCAACACCTGAATGCTGCCCCATCCACAAGTAATACATAGGAACAATAAATGTAGTCCTGGTAGCCCTTTTTATTTCCATGTGCACGCTGGCAAAGGAGAAATAGTGTTGTTTTTTTAACTGCATAATTTATTCACCAAATGTGAAGTGCGTGCTTTGAGTGGAACCATTCTCTCAGTTTTAGTCTCTGGCACCTCCAATTTCCCTTGCAGCAGTACTCCACCTAGGTTCACGCTCTGAATCTTTTCAAAGAGTAGCTAGACAGCATGGGTTTCATACAAGTTAAAGGGGCTGGGTTTTTTCTGGTTCCTCTATAACTGAGCTCTTGTTTCTAGCAAAGATAGGCAAGCAGAGGCCTCAGAGAGGCAAAAAGTCCCTTAATCCATGTCTGAGTCCCTCAGGTCTTCTTCTGGAACAGTTGTATAAACTGGCAGCAAGTTCCCACCACTGAGAGACGAAATGCTCATCAACTGAAGCGTATGCTGTAAAATAGGCTCAAAACAACCCCAGACTCCCTGCCAAACCACAGGAAACCCACCCCTGGAAAACCGTGTCCCTGCCCACATGCACATATAGCACCTCTCACTGCACAATCGCCTGCCGGCTCCTGACCACAAAAATGTTGCCACCTCCCGATCTGTAGGCTTCCGTCCAGTCCCTGTCTAGCAAGATCCTGGTATTATATGCCTTTAGCCCCTCTGCTGGGACCAATTTCAGACATCCGTAAACTGTCTTCTAGGTTGATTGGAAGTGGTGCTGTTTATTTATTGATTTGATTTTTATCTGATTGTAGTTTTGTGATTCTCAGTGGTTTTTTTCATGAAAACGATCTTGCCAACTACTTACATGATATTCATAATCTTAACCACTTTAAAAATCTGCCTAAGGTGAAAAGTGGGGTAAAAAAATTATAAATAACAGGTAATTATAATCATGTAAAATAAATATACAGCTTACCAGAGACTGACAGTTATTAAAAGTTCTCTGAAGGTTTGTGTAATTTGAAATGAAGACTTAAATTCCTTCTGGTCTTAGAAAGATAAAAAAAAGTATGTGTGTTTGTAATTAAACAAATTTAATTTAGTATTCTATATATGTGTTACCACTTGTTTGCATCCATAGTTAGCATTCCAGAAACGGAATCTGGAATTCTGAGAACAAAGCAGCGAGGCGGTTCCCGCTTGCCACAAATTATTTAAAATATTATCAATTTAATGGTGTTGAGTCTGTCTTGTAGTGAGGCAATTAAAAAGGTGTATATTACAGCTAACCTAATTTTCTGCATAACATTTAAAGGATAATTTAGGCAACCGCTTTAATAATATTCCTTGTCAAAAGATACACTGCTCTGATTCATCTAAAGTGGGAAAAGCACCATATTCTTTAATGCAGGAAAATGGAACTACGTTGAAACATGTCATATGACACTCATTAATGCTGGCAAAATTAATTATTAGTTCAGTTCTTGGTATTGTTCACTTAGCACAATGATCCACTCCTTGTGATTTCTTCAACATTCTGGAATGTAGTGAAGTATCTGGATTCCACACATCTGACACAATAAAACTCCCTGCCCCAGAATTCTAATTTTCTCTCCAGTTTCCTCATCAGACAAGAAACAGTAGGAGTTACTTTCAAGGGGTAGGAAAAATCCACGTTGATTCAGTTCTCCAGATGCACATAAGCAGGCTGGGGAGAAGAGGAGACAGAGTCCAATGCATAAGCTCCATTCTCCACTCAGTTTATGCCCTCTGTATTTTTCTTTCAAGTTTTCTGTGCGTACAGTAAGGAAGTAAAATGGTAGAATCACAAACAATACAGTTCTAATATGAAGTTAATGAAATGAGGTTGGGTAAAATAAATGAATTTGTATAATTAACACTGCTCAGAATCTCAAGGTTGGAGTGGCATATAAACTAGAGCAAAGACGGAAAAAACAAGCTATATTCATGCAACACACTTAGAGAAATAAAAAAAAGACCCAGTAATTGCATTTGCACAATATATTAAGTCTGATTAATGCTAACCTTGCTTTTTTTGCCTCAGGATGTTGTGTGAATTCTGCCTTTCTGTTCAATGTATTTTATGAATCCAGAAAACAAGTTGTCTCAATAACTAGGTTGTGTTGAGTGAATGCAGCCAATATGAATAAAATTAGAATTTATCGGGGGGTGGAGAGACAACAAAGAGTTTTTTTTATGTTCTTCAGTGAGAGCCCTGAATTGTTGGGTCAGTTCTGATTTAAGCTGGTATGAACCTTTCTATACTGTAACTACTATACATCAACTCCTATATATGTTTCCTTGCATGCAAATCTACTGCAGCAAATGTCCCACTGAAATAACTTCCTTTGGATTCGCTAAGGAAACATGCTATAAAAAGTTCTGAAACTTAATAGCTACTTCCTTTTTGTAGGAACAAAAAGTAAGTTGGATGAATAGGATAAAGTGTTTCTGAAAAAAGAGACAAAATATGCTATTCAGCAATAAGTGTGGAAGAACAGAATTTTGATAAGCTGTTGAAGAGCTGTTGAATGCTAGAAGTCATTCTATTCTTCTATATATGCAAATAATACATGATCTTGTATGTTGACTTTCACTATTCCCAAGGGAGATTACTTTGTTATTTCTTTCAAATGTGATGTGATGACAATGTAGAATTCCAGCCAGCAAAAACGCCATTTGTTGTAATCCAATACATCTGGACACACCTATCTGCTTTAGTAGGATACAATACTGTAGATGCTTTAATAACATAGTTAATAATATTGTTAGTACTTAACTAATTTAATATTTCCTAACATCTAATAAAATCTGAAATATTAATATTCTGTACAAGCCAGCAACCAATTTTATATTTCATTATTTCCTCTATAACCATGATCCCAATTCAATTGTCCAAAAATAGAATGTGCATTTCATCTATATATTAAGGCCAACTACAAAGGTGCAATAAAATCCATACTGCCTTTGTGTGTAAAAGCGACCTTGTGCACACATAGCACTCATTGAATGTTCAATTATACACTCATTTGGTGTATAATACCTTTAGCTTTGTGAAATAAAATGTGCAACAACTTCTGGATAGCATTAAGAATGCAGTAGAGTAAGACCTATTGAACGTAATGGGTGAAAAAGAACTGCTCATGTAAATGAATTAACAGCTGTAATCCTAAAATACATTTGGAAATTAGAACAGATTGAAGCATTTCAAGGTCTTGACATTCTGATGTCTTTATGTCTTTGCTCATGTATGTATAGTGCGTGAATAACATGTTGTTTCCAGCTTTCTGAAAGTTTTTCTTTATACTTTGGCAGGTTATATATTGTTCACATAGAGCAGGTGGCAGAACTTTGTCAACCTTAGTTGAACTATAAAAGCTAAGCAGGGTTGCAGACCAGCAAGCTAAATGTGAAAAATCACCCTGGAAGAAGAGAGTAGCAAAACACTTGTTAAGAAAACAATAAGTATGTTATTATCAAAAGTCAAATTCAGCTCAGACACTTCATTGACTGCTTATAGACAGAATAATTGCATTAAGTTTGCTGGAACATATCTTGGGAGGAAGTCATTTTCCAAAGCATTTTGGATGGAAAGGGTTGTCATATGAACCAACTGAGGATCTTATGGTAGGACTACCATATCTGGCCTGCAGAAATTCAAATGATTAGATGACAGCAAAGAGCTAGAGCTTTCTGCATTGTTGTTACCACCTAGTGGCCATCTGGATTTTTGTAGACCAATCTACAAAATCTAGCCCCCTTTCCATGTGTTGTCTGATAAAATATTGGGATGAAAATAGAGATTCATTAATCTGGACCATGGTAAGAAATAGGGTTCTGTCCTAACAGAAGGCAAGGCATTCCTTTCAATATTATATATATGGGACGCATTTTCTCAGGATAATGCAGTAAACACATAGCAGACATGTTCACAGTATAAACCATAGATAAGAGATTTATTCTTGGATCCATGCCAGATGACGTAGCAATCCATGTCCAGTTGCAGTTTCTGGTCATTCCAGAATCTATGCCAATTTCATGGTAGGTGACAGGGTGACATTTCCTCTCCCCCATTCAGGAGAATGAACTTGGTAACTTAATCAAGTTGGAGCCATGACATATGAAACTAGCCCCTCTCCACACCTTGGGGTTTCCATTTCCTCGCAGCCCACCAATGCCTGATGATTTGAAAATAGAACTAGAGAAATGAAGATCCTACTGCACCTGGAATAGTCTCAACTACTGACTGTGGCCAGAGACTGGAAGGGGAAACTTCTCATCTAGGTTTGGAACATGTGGTGTCATGGCCGTAGGTAAGCTAAAACCAAGTCATGAGTAAAATTATGGTCATCTGCATCAGAGAAAGAGAGTGAGCCAGTTTGTAATGCATGGCTCACTCTCTTTCTCTGATGCACAAATATAAGGTTGTGTTTGTGTATGCATAGGGACATATCACACAGGACAGTTTAAAACGAATAACATATATCACACTGTTGCACCTTGTCTTCCTTTATCTGGGCTGCAAAAATCTGGACAACCAATACATTGCAGCACAGACGCAGAAAACTGCAGCTTTTTTCTGCTGTCTGGCTTTTGTAGATCTCTGATGAGGATAACACTGAAGTTGAAAAAACATCCTGGAAGAATGCAGCGCTAAACGATTTCTGCCAAAAAACCTGTAGGAATGCAGCAATCCGTTGACTAAGGGCATCTTCACCTTTCTCTTTCTTGGATGAATTGGGGTTTACTTCTGGATAAGCATTCTTAGGACTGAGGCCAAAATGTGTAGTAAATACTTTTTGTAAGTGTGAGCAGGTGTCTAGATGCTAGCATATCTCAAGACCCATAATTCACTGAGGAGAAAAAGGCCACACTGATCAAAAAGAATAATGTAAAACTATTTGCTTTTTAATTGAAAATACACCTACAAAGTAATATTTCTCAAGCCACACACTGGGTGCCTCAATTGCCAACCCAGAATAGGCACAGAAGAGAGAATATTCTATGGCTCATGATTTCTGTAAGAAACAGAGTTAGTATAAAAAAATAAAGGACTGGCATACTTTGTAATACCATTTTCTCCTAATCTGACAGCACGGATTGATAGCCCTTTACATGAAAATCTTTGCAGCATATTTCCAAAAGTAGTATCTGTTCAAAAGCAAATCATAGTAAAAGTTATTCCATACAATCTAATATTAACTTTGTACACAATACAGTACTGCTATAAAAATTATCTCTAGTTACATTTCAGAAAATACCTGTCTCTAATCTAGGTTTTCTTTCTGTTAGCACAAACAAGAAACAAGTAATAAAAAAGGCACATCCATTTACCGCATTGGGTCAGAGATTATGTAAGAGCTTTGCATTGTTTTAAACACCACCAGACACATTGGGTTAATTCCTATTCATCTCCAAACAAGTGCCCAAGGGGAAACTAAGTGAATCTCACTGTTACTTGTTGGAAGAAAGCCTCTGCCTCATTGCTCCAAAGACCTGCCTGCCTACAACCACCCTTCAGATAAGGTCAGAACAACCTTAACATTTCCACTTAACAATCTGAAATATTAAGTCTCTGCAGGGTTTAATTCACCGGTCACACTTTTAAGATGATAATCCTGAATGCATTTCAGAAGCTTCAGGCCAGCTTCTTTTCATATTAAAAGTCTGACAATGTCCCACTAAAGAGGCCATTAAGCAACGGAAAGAAGTTTAGGGTGAGGCTCTTACCCCTAGAAAGGACATTATCACTGTCATGTGGAACAGTCTAATCTTGCACTTATTTTATGGCCTGGAACATGACAGGAGGCCCCTAGTGGAAATACAGGCTTGTGAGTGGTCTCTGGTTCACGTTAGGATTATCATATCTGGGCTGCAAAAATCCATATGAAAACAAAGAGGTATGGAAAACTCCAACTCTTTGCTATTGTCTTGTGACTGTCTGGATTTCTGCAGCCCAGAAAGGACAGGTCTAGTTTACGTTAAACCTTGTTTGGTGTGGGGAAACAGTCTTCTACCCTGGTCATTTGTAAATTATTTCCTTTGGAAATCATTCTGGGAAGGATTAGGAAACTGGAGTAGCCAAAATGAACAGATACTGAGAGATCAGAAAAGCACAGGCTAGCCTATTCTAATGTAGTGTTTACTATGCCGGGTTATGGGGGCGGGGGGAGTAACGATTTACTTTAAGCTCTGAACAGCAGATGATTGAAAAGGAGTTAGTCTGCTATGAGCCTAGAATAAAAGGTATATATCATTGCCACATTTGATCATCAAAGCTCAGAGAGCCTAATTTTTTTCTCATGTCCAGCATTTTACTTAAGATTCTAACATTGAATCCGAGAATTCTATTGCAAATCATCTCTCTTTTAATCTGCCTAGATTTGTCTGTAACACCTGGAGGCCCTGGAAATAACCTGACTCTAATTGTGAGGTTGAACCTTGGGAATGTCTTTTGTTTCATCAGAGAATGCCAGAGGAAAACTGCCATTTTGGCTTAAATTTGACAACGCCAAGTATTATGTAAAAGGAACATTTTGTAAACCAATCAGGGTATACAGAATTCTGAGAATTAGCCAGGGGAAATATATCACAGGTTTTGTAGCTTTCAGTAGTCTTTACTCTCTGGAACCAAATGAATGAATCTTGAAATATCAGATTGGCAGCTTTAAGGAATAACTTGGCCCTATTTTACAACAATGCTATTAAAAATACTGTTTCAACAGTCTATACAATCAATGCATATTTATATTTACACCAATCTTTTGAAGTCAGACTGTTTCAGATGTGGGACTCTGCCATTATTCCTAACTAGCATGAAGAATAATGGGAATAAGAATAATCTAACGCATCTGGAATGCAACAGGTTATAAAGGCTCATCTCTTCCTTCAAGCATCCCATTGCAAACTATCCTGCTCGCATAAAGCTTTCCTGCCTGGCTCCTATGGCCATGCATGTAAAATATAATTTTAAAATCTTATTTATTTTAATAAATGGGCTCTATGAAAGAGCAAGCTTGAAATGGACAAAAATCACAATATTTGAATCTCATCACAATTTTTTAAAAAAAACCGTCCTGTCCCTCCCTAAAGACCACTTTTAAAAAAGACTTCTATATTTTTAATATTTATTAAATGTTTTCATAATTCTCTTTATATACTCTTTTTCTTAATAAAAAATAATTGAGCACCACATTAGTATTACTTTTATACAAGGTCATCTGCTAGGTGGTTAGCAGTGTCTATGAGCTGCAGGCTGCTAACATAGAGGAAGTGGTAGCAGAATAGAGAGTTTCACCTTTAAACCAGTATTTCAAAAAATCCATTTAATCAAATTTTGGAAGATTCGCCTTCCTGAAAGCATTTTTGGCCCTGTAGTTTCAGTATGAAAGCAGAAAGGTTGCCAAACCTTGGCGGATGCTCTGTAGGCCCTGCTGTCTAGTGCTCCATCTCTACGTTCATATTTAACACTGTGTCAGAGATTCCAAAAATCTTTCCTGTTAGAGAGTTAAACATAGGGGTTGGCAGACAGTTTAACCATAGAAGATCAATTTAAACTCATACTAGCTGTATTTTGTATACAGTATAAATAATAAATTAGTACTACATCACTAGCAGAAAGCAACTTGGTGAAAGCCATTCCTATGCAAAAAGGAAGAACAAACAGAATAGTTTCCTTTCAGTAGCAGATTCCTGGTGGCTTGCCTTTATGTGCAATCAAGAGTTGTGGTTTAAAATAAACTTTAACATATTGTTAAATAAGCAACATAATAGCAAACCCTGGTTTGTTTTGCTAGATTATAGTAAGTTTCTTTCCCTGGTTCATATATAATAAGCAAGCAAGCTGCTAAGAGAAATGGAATCCCAATTTATTCTTACTCTGATCACAATAGCTGATCATCCATCACATGAGCCAGCTTTTTGTGTTGACTCCTTTTTGCTAATGTGCATAATGATGGTTTAGCATTGTGCATAAAGGCCAGCAGCGTCTGCCTGAAAACAAGGGACTTGCATTTTGTTTGTTGCTGTTTTTAAAATAAGTGTGTTTTAGAATTCATATCTTGGTCTTTAGGTCACTAAATACAACGGATGTTTCAGGAGAGTTACAACGATGATGCCAAACAAATTGTATCTATGCCAAAAATTCTCATTGGCTTAGCGTTGGTCTCTCTTTCCTGTAAACTTGAGTTGGGTGGGAGTGGGGGCAGGCTAAGGATCTTCAATAGGATTCTTAATGCTCAGACTAAACTACAATTCCTAGGATTGATTGGAAATGTCATGAGTTACATGGATATAAATAGATAGTATAGAAGTGTCCTCAAAAACGATCAGTGAGGATCCCAACTCCCACTGAAAATTCAGCCGTAGATTGAGATTTAAGTCAGGCTGACACAATTTATGACCCACGATAATCTTACTACAGTTTATTATCATTATGTTCTCGTCTGCCTAATTGTAATCCTACCGTATCAGCACTTTCTGCAGGAAACAAAAGCAGTTACTTTCTGAAAACTATATATGACTGGTGGGTTATAATTTATCTAAGCCTCATCAGGTTAAATCAGCAGAATATTTAGAGTTGTTTGATAAAACAATGACATCACAATTGCTGTGATGAGAATAATTCAATATGCCTATGGCAATGAAGAGACTAAGATAAAATTCCTGTTCCAAAGTGCATGTATGTTTTTGTGTGTGTGCATTTGATCTCTGATCCTGGAAAAAACAGTGTGTATGGGTAGCAGTATTTGTGCTAAATATTATCATCTAAAGGGGAGTCATAATGTTACACATACACAGAGGTATTTGCAGGTTTGTGATATACAAAATCAATGGGATTTGAAGGTGCACAGTACCAAGAAGCATGAGCCTCTTTCGGATACTAAAATATCCCATTGGTTAGAAATGAACACAGGATTAGTAGTTTTTGCTTAATTCATAAATATAATAACCTGTGGGAAATACTATCCACTTATTTCATCCTTTAGAAAAAATGTATCCATACTTGTACTACTCTAACAGCAATGAAATAAGGAAACACTGTCTTTAAAAAAAAAATCAAAATTTGCTATTCATTTCTCTGCGAATAGCATTAAATGTCAAAAGTTGACTTGATGGTGTTAGGAATGTATAGCATTTAAACAAATGAAGCCTCTTTCAGGATCTCTTCCGTTTTGCCATTTCAGCAAATATTAAGTGAGATCACATTGACAGGACCAAATCTGTATATATCCTTGAATATGTTTGGTAATTTCATGATAAAATATTTACCACCGATTAACATGTTGCATTTCACGTTGTGTAATACCTACTATTTTTTAATGGCATGTAGCTCTATATCACAGTTGCCCCTAATTTGGAATATTTTTCACCAATTTTGAAAAATGTGGAGCTGATCCCATCATTATCTTCTCCTGCACAACTGGTAGGTCAGCCTTCTCAAGCCAGATGTCCTTCAGATGTAGTGGATTATGACCTCCAGAATTCTAACCAGCATGTCTGTTGCATGTTTCCTAAGAATTCTGGGAGTTGTAGTCTCACATCAGGAAGGCATCAGGTCAGGGAAAGTATGTCTAGGTAAACACAACATGAGACATGGCAATACCGTGCTTTGCTTTGTCCTTCTCTGGCCTCCCTTATTGGCTAAAGAAACAAGGTGAGGCATATGAAGCAACAGCCTGCTGTTGTGCATTGCATAACCTAGCTATCATAAGGTAGAGGAGGCACATCGCAGACTCTATGACTCTCCTAATATCTAGTTCATCTTTAAACCTTTTCGGTGCTTTGATAGTACAAGAAGAAATGAGGAACAAGCAGAAGGATCAAAGAAAGTGTATATTTTCCATATCTCTAGTGCTTTATGTCGACTTTCCTCTACTTTACATCTTGGTTTCACTGTCTAAGGGCTTTTCATTCTCATTCTCTTGGGAAATCAGCTGGTAAGGCTTCTTCATTTCGTTCTCCTCTATCACAGAATTACCCATTTCAGCATCCCTGTTCCGCCACTCACGTCGTGACAAGTGTTCTACAATTCCTGCGCCAATGGAGTCTCCCAAAACATTGGTAGTAGTACGCAGACGATCCCTAGAGAAGAGGTTGCAATCTAAGTAAACCAATCATTGTTTACCAACATATTGAAAACTTTCACTAGAAGATACAACATAAGTCCGCATTCATTCATTAAAATTACACCTGCAACATAATAACATTTGCTTCTATGTTTACACAGTAGTAATGAGAGTATGTTACATGACTGATGGGGAAAAAAAAATTCTGAAATAAGAGGCATATTTAAAAATTAAATATCAGTTCCAGGAAGCCAGTAGAGCATAAGTGTTTTCTAACATTTGTATTTTCCTTTAGGCCTCCTCCTCCTTGCACAAGGAGATTCAAATGAACCGGTCACAAGCTGCAACATTTGAAAGAGTTCTTTAAGAAACAAATAAGAAGCAAATTCAGATTTGCGTGCTGAAATGTGGTGGCTGGTGAGATTGAATCATTCCTCTTTTTAAAAGCTACAGCTTGGAAGGTAAACAGAGACTGAATAACTTTCATATCTCTGGCCAAGGAATCCTCATCAATATCCTCTGCTAGTTGTCTTCTTATACAAAATGACAGTTCGACCTTTGTATGCAATATGACTGAGTACAGGCATACCTTGTTTTATCATGCTTTGCTTTATTGTGCTTCACAGATATTGCATTTTTTTTAACAAACAAGGTTTGTGGCAACCCTGTGTCGAGCAAGTCTATCAGATGATGATCAGCATTTTTAAGCAATAAAGCATCTAATTAAGGTATGTACTTTTTTCCCAGACATAATGCAATTGCACACTTAATATAGTGTAAACATAACTTTTATATGCACTGGGAGACCAAAAAATTCATGTGACTCGCTTTATTGTGATATTTGCTTTATTGTGGTGGTCTAGAACTGAACCCACAGTATCTCCAAGGTATGCCTATATTATTTCAAAGAGACCCAATGTATTTCTTGAGAAATGAACCACAGTGACTTGAAAATTTAATTTTCATAAATGTCTTTAGTCTGCTTCATTGGAAAATATGCCTTGTACAGTATCTATGAGAAATACTCACAGAAACCAATCCACTGCAATGATCAGTGTTATGTCATCTGTAGGCAAACCAACAGAGGTTAATACAATCACCATTGTGACCAGGCCAGCTTGAGGAATTCCTGCTGCACCAATGCTGGCAGCTGTTGCAGTAATGCTGTAACAAGAAAAGAGATACAAAATCAATCATACTGCCATTTTCAATTTTTTAAAACATGTCCTGATGTCCTAAAACTCTTGAAGAAGTAGTTGGCTAGGAGTTCATGAGTATGGCTGGAATCAGTTGCTAGTTTTCATGATCAAAAGTCTTTCCCCCCTTCTTTTCTCTAACAAGAAAATTTAATACTTAAGCTAGATAAGCCATCCTCAACAGGGTATTCAGCTTCATGAGTTAGATCAGTCTTCCCCAAGCTGGCACTTTCCAGATGTCTTGGGATTGTAACCTACAATCTGAAAAGCACAACCCTCCCTCCCTCCCATATACATTACTTTAAAGACATAGTGAGCACAACAGGAAGAGGACCTGCAGTCTACGTAGCAATCTCAATCTGCATGAGGTCCTGACATTACAGTTTACATTGCAAACAATGCCTATTCTGTGATTTGTGAATTGAGTAGAAGGTAGCCCTCTCTGTTCATGATCTCCCACTTTATCATCTTCCTGTCCCCTGGGTTACCATGCATTTCATTCAGAAACGTTCCTCAATTCCCAACTTTTGAAGGAAACTCTAGGTACTGAAAGGAAAAGGCAGATAGCGGAGTCCAAGCCATACTGTGTTTGTGTAGCTTTGTTGCATTGCATAAGTATACCAGGATACATATTTTGCAGGATTTACAAACCTGATTGTGATAATTTGTCCAAAGTTTAGTTCCATGTTATTAACCTGTGCAATGAAAATGGCAGCCAGTGCTTCATACAAAGCTGTCCCATCCATGTTAATAGTTGCACCCACAGGTAGTACAAATCTTGTAATGCGTTTGTCTACTCCGTTGTTCTCTTCCAAACACTTGAAAGTGATGGGCAAAGTGGCAGAACTGAAACCAGAAAGGGAAAAAAATACAGGAAGATAGCATTACCATGCTGGATAATGCAGGATATATATAAGCACATTAATACAGGCATTCTGGAGAGGTGCATATATGAATCAGCCCTCTAGAACAAATACTTCCTTTCACCTCAAATTATCTAAAATTTCAACAGAATGTGTTCACACAGTTAATCTTCAGTCAATGCTCCAATTCATCTGAGGGAATCCGCACCCAGAATTCAGATTTCTAAGTGTATATTATAGAAAGACCATACCCTACAGGTCGATCACATATGGTGCCTGCACATTTTCCATGCCTGTCATTTCAGTTGAAGAACCTGGATATCTGTCCAGCTTGGAGGCCACAGAGACAGTACTAGATTGAAAGGTATGTCTCGGTACAAAGCAACTTCAGATATTTATTTGCTGGATCAGGAATAATTAATGTAAATGAGATGTCCAATTAAAATGTTCATTGGAATATGCATCCAAATAATAAGATGTATATCTGAATCTGGATACTATCTTATATACTACTCTGAATGGTACACAGATTCAGATGAGCGTTGCTATCCACATTTTGGAACAACATGTTAGGTATAAAACAAAATCTAAAGTAGAGCTGAAGAGTGGCAGAAATCTGGGATAATGACATCTTCACCCAATTCTTTGCAATAAAAACTACTGTATATACTCGTGGATTAGCCCATCAGTGGATAAGCTGACTTTCAAATTTTTAACCAAAATACCATGAAAATGTGCCACCTGAGGATAAGCTGACCCTTGAAATTTTCACATGTTTAATTTTTACAATTGGCTTATAGATTTCATGGTATTTTGGTTGAAAATTCAAGAGTCTGCTTATATGTTGGTGGGCTTATACGCTAGTATATATGGGATATACAGGTACTTTTAAAAAGTATTACCATATATACTCACAGATAAGCCCATCTGTGAATAAGCCAAACCCATTTTGGGGCTGTATTTTGGGACTTAATATTCTTGGCTTATCTGTGAGTACATACAGTATATATGTCACGCCCAGCCCAAGAATCACAGGGAAACAGTGCAACCAAGTTCAGTTCTTTTATTGCTTATACCATATAGACAAAATCTTGCCAGACTAAATCTGTATTATGCTAACCTAATAGATATATCCTGGGAGATTCTAGGGAGTGGCTATCTTAAGTCTCTTCTTCCCACGCTCCTGCTCTGGACTGTGTTGCCTCTTGTCTCCCCCGCTTTCCCTCATGGAATGTGCTCCCTCCTTCCTGAGTACCTGGATCTCTACTGCATTCCATCACAATATATCCAGTAAAAACATCTATATCCAAGCTATTTGATTGTGAAATCCTACCTTGAAGAAGTTCCCAAAGCTGTGATGAGAGCTTGCAACAATCCTCCAATAAAGACCCAAGGATTTTTCCGAGTAATGAGGAAGTAGAGAAGTGGGAGAACAATAATTCCATGGATAAGCAAACCAATGATAACGGTAACTGTATACATGGCAAGTTGGCCTCCAATCACACCCATATCTTCCATCTCAACAATTTTTCCAGCAATTAAAAACAAGATACCAATTGGTGCATACCTAGAATGAATGAAGGGAGGGAGGGAGGGAGGGAGGGAGGGAGGGAGGGAGGAAGGGTTAATGTACTGCTTTGTAGCTATCCTATAAATCCACTTCTGTGCAAAAGTTTGTACAGGTAGTCCTCATTTAATTACTGTTTAACAACAGTTTGAAGTTACAACGGCCTCAGAAAAAGTGCTTTATGACCTGTATTAGCACTTATGACTGTTGTAAACTGTTGCACCATCCACCTGCGGTCACATGATCACTATTTGCAACCTTTTTTATGACAGTTGTTAAGTGAATTACATGGTTGTTAAGCGAATTCTGGCAAAAAAGTCCATTGGGGAAGCTGGATTTGTTTAATGACCATGTGATTTGCTTAATGGCTGCGGTGATTTGCTCAACAACCATCATCTCAGAGTCACTGGTCTGAGATGGGCGGCTATATAAATTGAATGAATGAATGAATGAATGAATGAATGAATAAATAAATAAATAAAAATGGTCATAAAATCAGGTCCAGTCATATGGTGACTCGCTTAACAACCATCCCACTTAACAACCAATTTTACGGTCCCTATTGTGGTCATTAAGTGAGAACTACCTGTAAGGCATCTTTATTTTCTTGCACTTAGAAATTCCTTGCTGTGTTCTAAAATATATTGTCTCCAGTATATTCTTGTTTAGTATACTATCTGCAAACCCTTTGGCTGAAAAGCAGTCTACGAACAAAGAGGGAAGCCTATGCAAGCAAAATAGTTTATTTTCAACATGCACCCACAGATTCATGGCAAACAAAGGGAAAATGTGAAGATACTCATTCATTATGGACAGACTTGACTTTAATCCTGGCTGGTGTGTTTTATTCCAGAGATATGAAATATTTATTTTTTAAAAAATACTTTTTAATTTTTTAATCACATTTTATTTGGGTTCCTCAAAAATATTAACCTGGTGCAATAAGGAACTCAAAGCCAGTTATGCAAGAGCTTATACAGTATGGCTGTAGTTCAGCCTATGAATACTGAATTAAACTAATTCTGCCCAAATATATGCCAGTTCAGGAACTAGACACTTTGTTAGTGATATTGCTAACTACTTTTAAATCCAGAATTTACTTTACCCATATTTCTGGCCTTATATTCCAATAAATCCTTCACATATTCCTATTCTCTTAAGAATCCCTGTCTCTTCCTTCTTGCTGCTTTTATGATTGCTTTTGAAACAATCGGTGAAGGTTCTTCATTTTTTCCCTACAAATCACTTATCCAAACCAGTTTCATGCTCTCTTTGTCTTTATACTCTCCTGAGCTCTTATATTTACACTTTTCCTCATCTAGATTCCTCCTGATTGTTTGGAATTGCAATTCCCAGAATTCCTAGTCAGTATAATCATGCTGTCAGGGAATTCTAGGAAATGATCTAAGATGTTTTACTAGTTTTATGGTTTTTGGTTTTTATTACATTTTTATGGTTTTATTCTTGTTTATAAGCCACCTAGAGTTTAGTTTAAGATGGGTGGCTACACAAATGTTTTAAATAAATAAAATAAAGACATCAGATTGAGGAAGGCTGTCATACTATAACTTTGCTTAAGTATGCATCATTGGAATATTGTACACTCTTCTTCCTTTTTTCCTGAATCATCTTCCCTTCCTTTTTTTCCATTATCTCTCAATCTTGAAATACAGACCATCAGACTCTCAGTCTTTTGATAGTGTCATGTAAAGTGATAGCACTGTAATGATACATAAAGAGCAAATAAACAATACATGACAAATAGAGTTGTGATGAAGTGGAAAGTGATGGCACCCAATGGACTTTCTCCAGTGTTGCCAATATAGCTGGGAGTAAACACAGTTTTGCGGGTGGGCAACTGTATTCATAATATTGCTACATTATACCTCCCAGAATCCTTTACCATTGGCCATACTTCTTAGGACCGCTAGGACCGCTGAAAGGTTATGTTCAGCAACATCTGGAATGTCACAGGTTCCCACCCCTGTACTATCAGTTCAGAACTGGAGTGTAGCTAAAGAGACTCAGACCATTTCCAGGTTCTCTTCAGTAGTTCAAAACCTGGAGGAAGGTGTCAGAAGTTACTGGCTAGTGTTGAGAATATCTATTTCACCAGATAATGGGAACTCAGTAATTCCTGGAAAAGGACTATGAGTGGATTCCTGGACCGTCCTCTCACTTCACACACATGGACCCCCTATGATCATAGAACTGGAAGGGAATCCAACACCCTGCACCTTGCAAGTTTTGTTATAGCTCCATAAATGACCCTCTGTTTGAAAGCTACCAGTGAAGGAGAAGAAACCATTCCGTGCGGTAACCTTTTCCACTGACTGACAGCTCTTACTGTCAAGAGGTTCTTCCTAATGTCTGATCTGTATCTACATCCTTAAAGTTTCATCCCAGAAACTGTTAGAACAACCAAGAAGGAAGTTCAGCTTAGCCCACAAAGTAATGAGCTGTGAGGGACCGAACCATCAATAGAAGCACAGTGAATTTAGTACTTACCACATGATTAGAGCTACCAGTCGCATGATAGCCTCATTAAGGCTGTCAAAGAAATCTCTCAACACCCGGCCTTGTTCCTTCATATTTCCAATCACTAATCCAAAACTGATGGAGAAGACAACCAGTCCAAGCGCATTCACTCCATTGACAGACCCTGGTACAGGGATTACCTCCTTCTTCATCTGAGTTAGGTTTCCCACAGCTCCTGTTACATTATTTATAATGCCAGCAAGGACAGATGTTTCATTAGAACCACCGGCTGTACTACGAACTCGCTCTTCATAGTTTGTTTTGAACTGTTAGAGATAGGTAGAAGGTTAAATATTATATCCATGTGTTAGAAATAATGCTTCCAGAATTCCTAGCTGCTCAAATGCAATTATCAAAAGATTTACCTGACCCCCTGGGTGAAGACAGAAATAATCTAAACACTGCTGGCTTCTGATATTATGAAAAGTATAGCATAAAACTAGAATAACAAAGCACTTGTCTTTTCTGCATCTACCATGGCTGGAACAACAGCAATAACCATGGAAGCATTTTTATACCTTTATTAAGTCAGGGGGCTGTGCAGAAGAGCCATTGGCAAATCTAATCCTGGTTCAGTCTTGAAGCTATGCCCAGATAATACAACCGCTTGGAATCTGTCTTATAGAGGCTATATGCGCTTCCCACTGAGAGAGATCGAAGAACATTCCCCGCGTCATAAAGTTGGTCTTTGTGCAATCCCAGCCGAAACGGGTCATGTAATACACCCACATATAGGAAGGGTTCTATTTTTTAATTTTTTTTTTACCTGTTTGAAGCAGGCTTCTACAAGATTTGGAGGAAACATGTTTCTGGGAAGAAAAAAGGTATCTCGATATTAGCCATAATTTCTCATCATATCAGGACAATGCTAAGGAACAACCAACTTATTTTTTCACTCTAGAAAAGGTGATCCCTACTTTTGTTTTTTAAAGAGTAAGATTCCTTCAAACACAAGGTGTAATCCAAATCCATATTTTATGGTTGGATCATTCGGTTACTGGTAGCAGAAACTTGGCCAGCAGAACTGTTTTCTGGGTATGTACAAGCATGGCCGGAAGACATTGGGAGAGCATTGAAGCAACTGTGCCAGGTCTTTTAACAGCCTGAGCTGCTTCACAGCTTCAAGAATCAGATTTGCTCCTTTGTAAGCAAAGTGGTTCTTCAAATGATTTGCATAGCCTGAATCAAATTATGCTACCCCCAGTTGGCAAAATGTAAACTCTATGTGTCTCATAGCTTTGCAATTCACCAAATTAAATTTAGCAAACTTTCACTTGAATTTTCAGTAGCCACTGCAAATTTAGATACTTTTCAGTCACAAATCTGTCTTGGATAAACAGTAGAAAAATAATTTAAATTTTATCTCTCACACCAACACTCATATTCAGTGAAGATCTTCCTTAATTCAGAATATAATGAACATCATAATAAATAAGAACACCACTGCTCTGATTTTCAAGATAGCATCTTTCTGAATGAAGGTTTGTATTCCCAGTGTCAAAAAAGCCATACGAAATTGGAATGCTGGTTAAGTTATAGGAATCAGTAAAAAAAAAAAATCAGAAAGTAGAACCCTAAATAATTCTCAATATTATGGAATCATTACAAAGTCCAATTGGGGGAGAATTTGGATTTCTGAATTACCTTTAGATCTAATTATATACTTAAATTTATTTTCCTGATGAGGAACAATTTGGGACATCAGTATGTAAATAAATACACAAAATTTACTAGCCTTCAATATTTTTCAGTTTGCTTCCTAAGAGGATAGTAGTCTATGTTCCCATGTTGGCTACAGAGAAGAAGTTTTCTTCTTCATACTCAGCATGGAAATGCAGGCTTCTAGTCTCCTCCAGTGTAGTTTTCTTGGCACCAGTAAAGAAGTGGCTTGCCTTCTGGGATTTTTTTTTTAATTTCCCAGATTAGTTTATAGTTCCAGTATTTTCTGATGGTCTCCCATCTAAGTACTTATCTTGTTGAGCCCGGCTTAGCTTTTTGAAATTGACCAATATCACCTAGATGCTGCCACATCTTGTGATACTAGTCTTTAGCAAACTATTTTTTAAACATGGTTTTCTACAAAACAAATAGCACAGAAAGTTAGCACAAGAAGTGCACAGCGCCAATCTGGCCATGTTTCTATTAGCCTCTCACTTGCCTGCATAAAATGTTCCAACAGTTTCTGGCAAGAGTGACCAGAACTTGGAGATCTGGATCTGGAGCCTCCTCCATTTCTTTCTAACAAGAAATCTTAGGCCTACTTAGACCTTGTAGAACATCCCAGAAGAAGACAGTCGCAAAGCTCTTCCATACTGTTGCCAAGAAAACCACCCAAACTTGTCCACAAAGTCACCCAGAGTCTTACTCACCTTGATGGTGACTGTATAAGTGTGCAAAGCCTTTACAAATTGTGGTTCTCAGGCTCCCCCAAAATATTATCTACTGCCCTCAGCCACAAAAGATTGTTTAACTATGATCTATGGCTATCGGGCTACTTTAGGACTATGTCTCAAAATTGGCTGAGCATGCCATCTTAATGTTCTGTCACATCATACTTTTATTTAGCTTTATCACATCTGAAGCATCTTTTTTGATTTAGTTAATAGCTTTCCTCCAGCAGGCGTCTCCTACAATTCACACTGACCAGGCTGCATTAAGGGGGTTGTGGTCTAACATATTCAAAGGAGCCAAGTTGCAGAAAAATGCTGCCTACCTGATTAAGTCCAGAAAGGCATCTGCAGCTGTCACTTGGACAATCTTGCCTTCTCTGTACATGTTTTCCTTTGACCCTTTCCCGGGATGGATGATGACTACCATGATTATCCCAATCAGGACAGCAATAATTGTGGTACTCATGTAATAGATGACTGCTAGGAGACCCATTCTCCCTGATGCTTTATTGTCCAAGGCAGCCACTCCTAACACAAGGGATGCACAAGGATAATGTTAGAGTCATACATCTCAGAAACGTGTCCTTCTTTGCAGAGGAATGTCCTTTCTGTCTGGTCCAAGTCCATTTAAAGATACAAAGGACAGGGAGGAACAAGAACCCTGATGTTTCCCACCAGTAATGTCCATATGGGGCTTTGAGAAGGCACAGAATATATATCTTCCTTGCTGTGGTGAATTCTATTATATTTCAATTTTAGTTATATCAATAAATTCTATATTTGCCATTCTGCATGTGACTATTCTGCACAAATATGCCCATTCTTTTTTGGTGATGGATTTCTTCTTTTAATTTTTTAATTCATATTCATTTATTTTTCATTCAATTATGTATTTCTTGTATTATATCCTGCTGTTCTTTTAAAGAATTAACAGAGGTGTACCTGGGCACACCCTCATTTTATCCTCACAACAACTACCTTGTTAGGTAGATCGGGCTGAAAGGAAGTGAATGGCCCAGTGTTACCCAATATCTGCCCCATCGAACACGCTACTATGTCATATTGGCTGACATGTAAGGGGTCATACTGCTTGGGCAACTATGTGACAAACAGGCTGGCTGCAACACCAGCCCTGCAAAGCTGAACAAACTGCAAACAACCATTGCAATATAATTCAGAGGCGTACCATTTGTGTGACTAACAGTAATAAATTTCAGTCTAAACTCATGGGAATGTAGGCTAGGCCTTGTACCCACAAAGAAGGGCAAACATCCTTACCGGTGTGGCATGCAGATAAGGAAAAAGGACCAAATCAGATGGCTTTCAGTTCAGAACATTTTTTCAGTACAAGCCAAAGGAGTTAGATTAAAAAAAACAAACCAAAAAAAAGTTTATTTGGCTATTTAATTTAGCAGGAACCTTAATGTTTGAACTCTCTGGAACCCTACAGCACAATCTTGCTTTTACTGTTCACCAGCCACTCATACAGAGCCAATCAAATCCTTTTCTGTGGACAGATGGCCATAGTGCCCTTCCTGTTCCTCTCTGTGTGTCTTTCTGTGAAGTATTATAACATCATTCTTTATCCCACTCTCCACTTTAAAAAACACAACATTCTCTCAGTTCCAGGGAAGAAATGGCGAACTGAAGACAGCTCTGCTAAAAGTAGAGCTGATGATCGTGGTGGAATGAAGAATCAGCGAGTAGACTGGCTCTTCATAATTCCTCTCCAGACAAGGGGAAAGAGGGGACTTCAGATCACTCACAAGTGCTCCATACAGTTGCTCCTCGTGAGGAGACCGCAAGACAGTGGCCTCTGGTGGGTTTAGAGCTCTGGGAGATGAGGGAATAGCCATCTTGTTCAAACCACAGTTGGTTTCTTTAAGGACACTGGGTTTGCATATGTTCTTTTCTAAACACTTGTGGAAATGGCTTGTTAACTGCTTTTTAGCTATTAGGAACCTTTGGATCCACAAGTCTGAAAATACCAGGTGACTCTCTTTCAATCCTTAATGAAAGAAGCTTTAAATACAAGTTTAAGAACTTAAAATTTTTTTTTTTTGAATAAACAGCAAAAGTGTGATTAGAACTTTGATTTTGGAAAGTTACAAATGGACTAAGGGTCTGGAGGGATTTGAAATAAGATTTTGGAATTAATTAAAAGAATCCTTCCCATGGGAAAATGCTGTTGTTTTGAATTCTCTTAAAAAAAAACATGGTGAGACTTTGAAGGTTGGATACTAGAGGGAACTAGAAGGAACTAAAGATTACAATTAAAGGAGAAGAACACTTAAATTTGACTTACTAATACAGAATGAAGCAAAAATATTTTAACGTTGGACATACTGAAGGATATTTGTGAACAATGGACCCAGAAATTAATTTTAAGAGTGACTGCCTCTATAGATAGAGTGTGTTTAAAAGATGTTATGAAAGAGTAACACATTTTACCTGACAAGATTGTGACTGACCTGAAAGTGGATTTAAAAATGACAAGTGTCAGGTTCAGCCCAAAGAACTCCAAGAGACAATGCAAATACAGTTCTGTTGCGTTTATTAGCTTCCACCTCAAGACAGAATCTCACCAGATTGAACCCAAGTTCCCAAGCCAGCCAGCCACAACACCGTGAATTCCTTAGGGAGGTGCCAGCCTCATCTTCTTGAACTTCCCATGCTCCTGTTGGGGGCTAAGAACACGCTTATCTCCCTGAGCATGGCCTTCATAAGTCCATTCCATCACACCAGGCTACAAGAATGATATGGAAAAAGATGCTACACTGGACATACAAAAGAAACTGGCTGATATCTTAATAATTAAAAGGGATATACAAATAACAAACCAAGAGAGTGACCTGGATAATTTTCCTATACTGGATTTACGAAAGAGGCTTGTTAAAGCTTTGAAGAATTTTGTGAGAAGGGACAAAGAAAAAATAAAAAGAAATCAAGTTCTAGGACATTATTTGAAGGGACTAAAGATTAAGATTGTTAAAAGTAAAAGGAAGGAATATAAAGTTGGTTTATTTGATCGAGGTCAAAATAGATATGTTGTTATCTCTGGAAACCCTTAATGGACTTTTGCTGATCAGGACTGAAATGACAAGGTTTTAAGGATTTGTTTATAGATGAGAGATAGGATATGGGAAGAAGAGATCATTTGTTGTATTTTAAGAGAAGGTGATAAGTTACTAAAATTGTTTATACTTGTGATGAAGGGGAAAGTCATTTATTTCTATATTTAATTTCTTTTGCTTTACTATATTATTTTTCTTTCTTTTCTATTTTTCTTTCTATTTTTTCTTTTCTGCACTTTCTATTTTTTCTTTTTATTCCTTCATTTTTTTTAGTTTGTATTAGTTTTTATCTTTGTAATTTATTTTTTTTACAAAATTACTATTTAACAAACACAATAGTCTCTTACTAGCATATTTGGCTGTCTGGGGAAACTGCTAGGGAAGGCAATTAAACAAATTGTAACTTACTTGATTCCATTAAAATTAAACATTAAGGGGTGTACAGGTGGCCTATATCTATTTTATGCATGTCATGCACATTCAGTTGTTACTTCATTCTATCAACATTCTACATCATTTTGTGTTTTTTTCCTCCAACTACAAGGAGATCTGCATTTGTTTTTACATGCTGCTACCTTGGACATGTATCTCTTTATAGGCACATTTTCCAAAAGTATGGATTTTTGTAAGAACTTGCTCAATATGCAAGTTCAATATAGATTTATTGGTCTGAAAAAAACCTGGAAAAAATGCTAATGAAGTGATGCAGCCTTGCAAAATGGCACAACCTGGCATGTAATTAAATGTAATTTTCAGCTGAAAAGGAATCCACAATGGATTTTTCTGATACTGTATTTTAAATCACTGATTTTTTAATCAAAGAACAATAAATATAACAAAAGATTCCTACTGTGCTCCCTAATATTTCAACCCCATACAGAAAGCAGAAATTTGGTGCATGCATACAGGAACAGCAGCTATGTTGCTGGGTGATGGTAGAAGTTAAAATCTAATGTATCTGGAAGCCATCAGATTAAGGAAGATTGTTCTGCCTACACCAGGGATGCATAACTTTTCTTAGATCAAAGCTGAAGCATCCACAGGGTCTGATGCTTTTATCAAAGTGATGAAAGCAGTGTTGCTCAGCTGCAAAGCAAGCTCTGCCCCTTTTGTATGTGTGTGCAAAGTCACAACGCATGTAAAAAAGAGGCACTGCTTGCCTTGCAGCAGCATGATGCTGTTTTCACCTTTTGCTCCCCTTTTGTTTACCCCCCCAAGGCCTCTGAAAAGGCTATACTTGGTAAGAGTAGACAGTGTTTTTAGGAAACAGGATGCTGCATCAGATGGACCCTTTACATTCTTGTTTGCCATTTGCAGTACAGATAGTCCTCACTTAATGATCATTCATTTAGCGACCATTCAAAGTTACAATAGTGCTAAAGCTACTTACGACCGGTTCTTGCACTTATGACCATCGCAGCACCCCCACAGTCACATCATTGCAGTCTGGGCACTTGGCAACCAGCTTGCACTTATGACTGTTGCAACGTCCTAGGGTCACATGATTGCCATTTGCAACCTTCCCAGCCAGCTTCTGGCATGCGATTCACTTAATGACCATGATGATTCGCTTAACAACTGCCACAAAACATGTCATAAAATCGGGTGCAGTCACATGATGCCTTGGTTAATGACCACCCTGCTTAATGATGAATTTTCCGGTCCCTATTGTGGTCATTACGTGAGGGCTACCTGTATGCATACTAGGTTTGTGCAACTCACTGGATTCACTCTCCAAAAGCTTCAGAGCATGAATATAGCACCTCTCTGCAACTCCTTAAAGCAAATTACGTCTTGACTGAATCAGAAACATTGCACTGTCCTAATGACAAGGGTGGGACATATTTCTTAAATAAACAAAACAAAACAAAACAAAAAAACCCAACATGTTCCACTGATTAATCCAGTTGTGACATTTTAGATACAGATAAAACCAAGTAAGCTACATATATTATGTGAGACAGTTCTTAGGGCAAATCTGAGGAAGTAACCGGCCCCTCTATGCCAACATTTCAGAATCTGTCACTGGTATCAAGATCGCTTGACTTCACTCCATTCCCCAATGCTAGATTTAGCAAACTGCCTCTGACTTCTCGGAGATGTGTGGAAAGTATTTCCTTCATGCTCATATGTACTTGTCTTCTGCTGTAACTCCCCACGGTCCCTGACACCGAAGCCACGTTCCCCAGCTGGAACAGCCTACCTCAAAACCGAACCAACCGAACCCTCAGGCCCTTTCTCCCAGGGCTGCATCCCATTTCTGTTCTCAACCTTGCAAGCGCAAAGTAACACAATATTTCCAGATGCCCAACCCAGTGGCACATTTCTTGTTCTTCACATCTGCCAGGGTAGAGCCCTACTGTGTGGGCTGTTTAGATACCACTTTAACTCTTTGCATTATTCCATCTTTTGCTCATGATATTGGAATGCACCACACAATATGCTTTTTGAAGGGAAACTAAGGGAGTAATTTATCTTCTTTATGTGTGCTAAGCAGAGCAGGAGGTAGGGACTAGCAGGGATTCACAGCAAGCCATAGAACAGTGATTAGTAACAGCTGACAGCCTTGAACCAAGACTCTTTCTCTTTGGTTGCCTCATTGTAATGCCAGAGCACAAAGAACTAACTGTCCCAGTGCCAAGAATCTGAAAGGAAGGAGCAGAGAAATAGCAACCCAAAATTTCAGTAACTAAAGGCAGCCAATACCTGCTTGCTGGAGACCTGAAGAGACCATCCTTTGATGGATATGACATTTAAATTAACCTGCTCTCCTATAAAAGCCTTTTCCCTTATCATTAAAAAGCTTAAAATGGCTCTTTCTGGTAGTTGGGATATGAGTAGGGTGAGGATATGAAAGTAAATGATGTACAATCAAAGCCCATTCGCTTCCAAAAAAGGACTTTCACTGGATGATTTTGCTGGATTCCCTAATGTTAAAGTAACAGAGGGAAATACTGTGATTTAATTAGAGGGAAGTCCATCAAAGTAACTTCCTGAGCCAACCAAACGTCTTGAGGCATAGTAAACTAGCAGGAAAATCATTTTTTTGGTCTGAAGTAATACATCTGAAGGAATTTCCCAATGTGTTACAAAAATAATAACAGAGATTTAAATCTGCTTAAAAGATTGCCACATTAATCTGGCTAGGAACCACCATTTCTTTCCCCTTAATTTATCCAACAAGAGACATGGTGAATGATCAGACAGCATAAAGTGCCTTGTATTTACTGTAAGTCATGCTTTTCTTAATTGCTCCATACATATTAGCCCTGCAGTAGTTTCATATGCAGTACTAAACCATGGTTTGTTAGTGCTTTGTTAACTATGCCACAACTGGCTGAATTCACATATTGTTCTAGACCAGTGTTTCTTAAACTTGCAACGTTAAGACGTGTGGACTTCAACTCCCGGAATTCCGCAGCCAGCACGCCAATTTTGAAAAACACTGCTTTAAGCTAATTAAAAATAAAACACTACTCTAGGCAGGTGTTTCTCAACCTTAGCAACTTTAAAATATATGGACTTTGTGGCTGGCTGGGGAATTCTGGGAGTTGAAGTCCACATGTCTTAAAATTGCTGAGGTTGAGAAACACTGCTCTGGGCTAATCAAAAATAAGTATTAAGAACTTCATCATAGTTAGGACAGGACCACGTGTTCATATTACTTTAAAGAAAGCCCTCTCTTCAGAACTCTAGTTTTAAGATTATATGAGATCCCCACCAACTCATATCTGTTTTTGCCTATTATTCAATTTTGACCACAGGAAAAGGAGCAAACCTAGTGGCCCCAGGAGCTAGTAGACACTTCTCCCTAGAGTTAAGGTAGGGAAAAACACCTTACAATAAGAAATATTATTTTCACTCTGATTGGTTACATAAATGACTTCCTGTCCTTCAGAGTTTATATAGTCTGAGGAAATGATCATGTGGTTCCACAACTGTGGGAACATTATAATCATTGAGGTTAAGTTTATTACCAATTTCCCACATTTGCAACATTTGAATGGGACAGCAAAATGGAGAACTTACTTTAGTTTTCAGGCCAAGGAGAGCCTATCCAAATGTTCTTTATTATACTTCCTACCAAATTTAGGGACAGAATGATCAACAGTGATTATGATAATGGCACAAGGAAGTTGGGAACTAGAATGTAAAGCAGTGAGATGCATTCCACTGAAACATGAGCCACAGAGGTAATCCTCTGTAACCGAAGGCATAGGGTTACAGGGTCACATGCAAACCAGATTTCCAGGTTCACAGTTAGGCACCATGTTTTGACCTCTGGAAACTTAGGTCAGAGTGTATAGCCTTGGTGGAATTCCTGGAAAGAAAAGTTAGACCAGGCAGCTAGATAGCATATAGAAAGAAGTTTAAGTGTATAATGGTGCTCTTGCCTTACACTGAACAAGGAAGCAATGTCCTAAGCATGCCTTAAGTGCCAGTTTCTGGGGGACAACTGTGAAAGAGGACTATCACCGTGCCATTCTATTTGCAAGCTTCCTGACATGCAGGATTAGATGGACCTATGGCCTGATCTAACAAGACTCTTCTGATCTTATGCTGCTACAGCTGCACAGGATGTTAAAAGCAAAGCACCACTGACAGGGATTGGTTAAGAAATCCACTGGAAGTGTCAGAAAAGGTGAATGGCACCTTAAATCACCTACATAGGCACAATGCTTTGGATTGTAATGGCTGGAATTTACAAAGAAGCCAATGTAACTAAAGTTCACCATGGAAAATCTGCTTGATGGAGAAATGAACTACCTCCAAAGTGGCAGGTGTTTCTTTTATAGTATTTTAATTTTATATTTTATATTTTTTATATTTTAAATTTTATATTATTTTATATTATTTTATTGTATTATAGCTGATCCTGGGTATAAGGTTGTTGTGTCTGTCTGAAGTGTGCTGTGTGAGCCCAGCCCATTTGATTAATTTAGGATTGAATAAATGATGCAAGCTTAGAAAAAGAAAATTAAATGTCTTGGTGAACCTACCCAACATCTTTAGCAGGATGGGTTGTTACAGGGTCAGTGTCTTTATCACAGAAACCATCTGTGGGCTGACAGAGGTTTCATAAAAATCCATGTTGAAGAATAAGAAAATAATCCTTATCAGATAACAAGGGTTACTGGGTGTTCAAAAGAGCTTTAAACATCACAGTTTCAAGTTTTAAGTTCACAGATAATTACAAGTCCACAGCGTTTTGTTTTTGTTTTAGTTATTGTAAATATTCTTTTTAGGTGTAGAGAATTTCTGAAGAGAGATGTATTTTGCTTAATTTTACTTTTTTTACAATAATGTTGAAGTCACTGTATCTGTATTAGAGTCTAGTACACTTCCTATACTAACATCAATCTGTTTCTATTCAAATTTAGTTACTTTCTTCTACACTTCAATGGATTTTGTCACTGCCAAATACTCTATGTCAAAACCTTGGACTTAGATTGACTGATTGATTGATTGATTGATTGATTCAGTTTTGATGCTGCCCAAACTCCAACCAATTCTGCTCTTCTGTCAGACTTTCTCTGAAATTATAAAGCTCACTCTGGCTGTGTTTTTACGGTACAACCCATGTAACCCATCACGTGAATAACCCTAGCAGTTATATTCACTTAACACACCGAGCTTGGTGTTAACCTTGGTTAGTTTTTTATGGCTCACTTTGTTAGCTTGCTAGGTAAGTTTATAATTCAGTGTATTGCATGAACTCAGCAATAGTTTAATCTTAATAGTTTAATGAACCAGGTTCAGGGTGTGATTGAAAACAGTCTCTAACTCACACAGAATCTCTCTCCAGGTAACCACAATTTTCCCAACATCCCAGAAAGAGCTTCTTTCTCCAGCAATCCAGCAAAATTATCCTAATTGGGATAATTATTAATTGGATAATTGGAATATGCAGGATAATTATTTATCTCCTGAATATTCCTCTGAGTTACAACTGTTATACAAAGCATTTCCTTACAATATTGCAACAAAAATGCATATAAAAACGAAAGCAGTTGCAGGTTCTCTCAGAGAATACGCTACAGAAAACCCTCTGAAACGTGAAGTTGGCCTCGGTATGCTATTTTACAGGGAAAGATGTTTATTAATATTATTGGCCTCCTTCTACCAAGGGACCCCCAAGGTATCTTGGAATTATTTGAAAGCGGCTGGTAATGCATGAACTTCCTACTGCCCCCTTCCACAAACACAGATGTGTAACGAAGTTAACTGTTGTGCACATTTCAGTTCCAAAAAAGAATGGAGTGTGAGCTAAGAAGGAAAGTAGGCGGCTTTAACTGCCAATAAAACACTGGAGGTTTTTGGAGTAGGGGGAAAAAAAAACCAGATGAAAGGGAAGATTACTTTTAAAATAATAATATTGTTGGATTTTGCAGGCACATAAGATAGATGAAAAGATTCTAATGCTGTTTTAAGACAGTGCATATTTTTTTGTACAACCCACAATGTTCAGGTAGCCATTTTTTTACCATTTTTAATTCTTATGAAGAATAGGTGCAATCTCCACACTTTATTATTTAAGTGGGGAAAGAGATGTAACATGGCCATAATGGTCTCTAGCAGAGTTTAAAGATATCCAGTCTTCAAAAAGTTGTTAAAATTACAGATTTAAAATAGAGTAGTAAAAGCTGGACCTGTTTTCTGTGACCTATAATTATTTCAGCACTGACAAAGGTTTTCTTTCATTGGTGCATCTCTCATGGTGCGGTAGATATATGGGAATACTGAGAAAAAAGGGACATATTTCACATGAAAACATGCTTGTTTAACCATGCTCTGCTGAATAAGCCACAAGTGGCTGGATTCATACTTCATAAGCCATAAATCATGGTTTATAAACTCCAATGGCTGAGGTCACACAATATCCCAACACACACTGTGGTTTGTTTGACTTTGGTTTAGCAGGTTTTGTGATCTCAATTAAAACTGTTACCAATGGGTAGGAAGCAAGCTCTAGGCCAGAATATAGGGTGTAGCTTAAAAAACCCTATATTTAGTTAGACTCCCACCAGCTTGTAGAAGAAAACCCATCTATTTTGCTTTATAAACTATGCTTCCTTTCTTGAAATAGGTTTGCACATCATGCTAAATCAAAATAAAGAGATCATGGCTTAGCATGATATAAGAACCAGATACCCTTGGACAGCTACCAGCATACCAGTAGCCTAAACCTGGTTTCCCACTGACCTTCCCTGAGGCTTTGTGATTTCATATGTAACTATGTTAGAAGGAAGGTAGCCATTTATACACCACCAAAAAGGACAACAAAATAATACACAGATTTACACAGAATGTTTCTATACTAATATATGTGTCTTGAAGTTACTTAATGTAGCAGTGCCTTATTATGAATTAAAACTTAAATAACATGTGGCATAAAGATGAATACAATTCTATCATATAGTCACTCACCTTACAATTCTAATCAATTAACAAATAACTGTTTTACCTCAGTTTTAACTGAAGTTGTTGGTAACTGAACCTTTCAGCTTCTGTATGCAAGCAAATATTCTCCCACAGAGCTCTTATCCTTCCATTTAAAAAAGAGCTTATTTTTAACCTAATAATCACTATCATGAATTAATACATTACAACATCACATTTCTAGATTCTTTGGCATGCTTAGGACATATCCTTAGATACGGTTATTTTTTTAAAAAAACCAACACATATACATGCTAAGAGGAATTTTAAATTTGAATGACCGTAGTAAAACACAAAAAGAATAAAGGAAATAATTTACATCAGTACCTGTTACTAAGCTGGATACAATGAGAGGCAAAACCAACATTTGCAGCATTCTCATTAAGAGTTCTCCAGGGAAGGAAAGATATTTCACTTCTCGGTAGCTCAAGTGATAGGATCGGAGACAAAAGCCAAGGATGACACCTAAGAAGAAAGAAACCATGGGGTTTATTCTTCTGCAAGCATTGTATGAACACACAGATTTGGTACAGCTGTAACTGACAAGGACATTCACTGAAACACTGAGGGCAGACTGACTGTGTGGCAAATTCTCATCAGTTTGATGTTGGCTGCAACTGAGCTTCCAGACTATGGGGTTTGTGAGGCAACAGAATATTCTTTGTTGAACTATTTAGCTCTCATGACTTTCAGAAGAGAAGGAATTATTGCAAAACTAGATTACCTGTAGTATGAATGTGCTTGGACTTCACAGACTTAGGGCTTGCCCATGAAGAGAAATCCTCACATAAACTTTTATTTTCTTCTGGTAACTTGATTTGCAATTGAGTTATCAACCATTGATGAATATTGCATTCATACTCTTTTCAGTAGTCTACTTTTCAGCCAGAAGGTAGAGTGATCCATAAACTAACAGCATAGTCCGTTGCAAATCTGCTCAGAAGTCCCACTGAGGACAGTGAGGTTTATTCCCATCTCATTTGTACAGGATTATATTGTTACCAATAGTTGTTAAACAGAATCACATGATACTATCTTTGTTGAACAGAATAATTGGCATTATTTCAATCAGAACTATTGTTAAACAGAATAATTGCCATTATATCAATCAATCAATCAATCAATCAATCCATATTCTGCACTAATCTCAAAGGACTCCAGGCAGTTAACAACAAATATAGACATCCTAGTAAATACACATCATTAAAATATCCATGGTAAAATCATTAGTAATACAGCAACAGACAGCATCATCCAAATCATTCTCTAAACGCTCTCTGGAAAAGCTGTTTTAACTAGTTTCCAGAAAACTAAAAGAAAGGGGACCCCCATGTAGGGCACACAGGAGTAGCCCAAATGGGTGGTGATCATGGAATGAGTTACCCCTGTACGTCTTCCTGCTCCAGGTAGGGCTGCCACTGGTGCACAAGTCAAAGCTGGGAAAAGATCCTCCCGGTCATGGCCTCAGCAGTAAATCTCAGAGGACCTCCAAGTTGCAGAACTGCTTCTTCAGGAATGGTGCCTTACTTTAGCCCGTTTCTTCCCAACCATGTCCCAAAAACTCCAAGTTACCAGGTCAAGACTTCTAGAATGGCAATATACACTGAGTATTTACAACACACTATGAGAACCACTGCAGTGTAGTGGTTAAGATGCTGGACTAGGAGCGGGAAGACTCAGGTTTTAATCCTCCCCTTAAGCAAAGAAGCTGGCTGGCTGACTTTAGGCCACTCTCATTCTCAGCCCTAGACTGGGAAGTCAAAAAACATCTCTCTACCAACCTTCACTGAATCAATATGGTAGATTATGGTCCATAACCTTCAATGAAGGAGTTTCCATCTCTCAGAGGACTGATTCAGGATGATGGTGATGAGCAGCAGCGTACTGATCAATCAATCTGGAAACCACAGATGGCCTCACCTAACAGTTTCATGTAGATGTTGAAAAGCACAGAAATGAGGACTGAAGCCCACAGAAGCAGCCTTTGGGCCAACCTTTCATGCCCCACAACCACTACCTAGAACTGCCCACTAAGGTAAGCAAAAACAGTGCTTCCAATCCCCAATGTCTGCAGGAAATCAAGAAGGATAGCATATTCAATGACATCAAGTTTAACTGAGAACTCCAAGAGGACCAAGAGGACCATAGTCCCCCCCATCCATACCATATGGGAGCAATCACATCAAAAGGTAGATGTGCCTGTCAATCAAGCAATCAACATTACTCCTCCTAGACTGCTGGGGAAGTCCCAAAACACCCTCTGAAATCCATCATATATGTGGGGTGGACTATTGTAATAGGCTGCCCAACCTTGCAGACATCCTAAGCCAATGATCAATCTCATTTGGACGAGGAAGTATGCCTAAGGATGGCAAAAGATTAAGTCTAATATTCTCTGAGATGTAAACGAGGTCTCACATAAGTCCAGTGTGTGTTGGGCCAGAGATTAGCTGGGAAAAACCCATGGAGGCCAAGAGACTTGAGACTTCTCAGTGCTCTGCTCCCCCTGGGCATGGAGACTAACATCACCCAACATCAAAATGTGAGGGGATTCCAACTTCAGCCCAGAAACAAGATCTTGGAGCTCAGGAAGTGATCCTATCATGCAGCTGGGTGAATTGTACATTAGAAAGATTCCCAAGTTGTCCCTGGATCCCAAGTCAACACTGAGACATTGACACACTATCACTTCAAAAGCAGAGCCCCCGGTCAAAGGTAAGTTGTTTTTCAAGATCACTGTTATCCCTCTTTACAGTCTCAAATTTGAGGCTGCTATAGGATATGAAACCCAGACTGACAAATCTCTAATAGGGCAACATCACTACACTTGCTTAACCATATTTCAGTAGCAAATGGTAGGTCCAACTGCTCATCTAAGACCAAGCTGTGGATGAATGCAGTTTTCTTACTTGATGGACTTGGTGTTTACCATCAGTAACTTAAGACCAAGGCTATCAGTAATCCATTTACCTGGATTCAGCAGTCAGATGAAAAGTGGAGATTGATATAAATTGTTGTTCACCTTTCCTCTTTAACAGCACAAACAGGATCAGCCTTCCCCACCTCATGACCAGAGCATAGACCCCCTGACATCAGGTACCTGACCTAGCACTACTCTGTATCATTCTAATCCAAACACTCACCACCAACCATTCTTTGTGGTCAGCAATCTGGTAGAACTCCTGCACCTGGCACGCCACTTACCACCAGTACCTTCCACATACCTTCTTAACCTAGAGACTCTCCTCATTCCAGAGCATCCTTCCACCACCACTCAGAGACAGAAGAAAACACCCCCAAACCTTTTCTCTACCTATAGACACAGGCCATTTCACACAAGGGAGCCTGACCTATTTCTGACTCTCCAACCACTGGAGGTGATTAAAAATAATCCTAATCTTGGTAGATGTGATGGACTGGAATGGTGGGAGGGGAATAATTGATGTCAGGCCTAGCCCAAGGAACTCCAGGAGACCATACAGAATCAATCCAGCAAGGTTTATTAGCTACAACCCATTTACAAGAATCTTCCCAGAATGAAAACCAGTTCCGAGGCTCAGTCAGTTCACACCAATGGAATTTCTTAGGGAGGTGCCAGTTTCCTCCGCTTATCTCTTCCTCGCTCCTTTGGAGATGAGAGCACATTCTTTACTCCCCTCCCACCATTCCAGTCCATCACAGTAGCATCATTGTCACTGGGGCTCCCCGTCCAGACTCAAGATGGATTCATGCCAATCAATATCAAACAAATGGCATCAGTATGCAAACATGATAAGTTATGCCTCATATGAAAATACCATATTTTATGTCCCATGCCACCTCGTTTGTTATAACAGCTTTCCTCAATCTGGTGTGGGTCAAACTTCAACTCTCAGGATCTCCAGGGCCAAAATCAGGGGGTACATAATTGGAACTACTCTTAGGCCCTACTCACATATTTGAAGTCCATCATTTCATGACTGTAGTATCCAGCAATGATTTAACAGGGATTATGGTTGGATGAGAAATGTATTTAACTTGCATTTAAATTAAACTTATCTAATTTTGCATTTCTGAGCACATAAAATGAAATTTTGTTTTAACTGAAATTTTCCTTTTTCCAAATTTTGAAATGCAGTTTGTCACCAATAAAAAAAGGGAAAACTTTGTTCAAAAGTAAATATCTTCATTATAATGTATTATGTATTTTATATATATTTATAGTTTTAATGTTTTTTGTAAGTCGCCCAGAGTCCCCCATTGTGGGGGAGATGGGTGGGGGAGAAATCCAACAAATAAAAATAAAAAATAAAAAAATAATAATATACAAAAATAGATCAGAGGAAATTACAAGAAAAATATATAAACTTGAAAAAATTAAAATATGTTTTGAAAAACTGATATGCAAACTTAAAATATAATCTCAAGATCAACAAACTGAATTTGACCTATTCTCAAAAATGTGAAACTATGAAAAAATAAATTTGAGGTCTTTGCAAAAATTTGAAAATAAGAGTATC
Source organism: Python bivittatus (assembly GCF_059951505.1). Taxonomy (NCBI): domain Eukaryota; kingdom Metazoa; phylum Chordata; class Lepidosauria; order Squamata; family Pythonidae; genus Python; species Python bivittatus. Next base: position 8,576,835 of record NW_028277097.1, read on the forward strand.
CACCCATCCCTAACGTGGATTATTATATTTTGTCATGGGTACTGTATTTACTTTGTGCCTTCTCTTTCTGCTTAGTTTTACATGTCTTCAAAGCCAGTCTCTAATATGAAGACCAGATTTACTAATAAAATATCCCAGGTATCCAAATCACAAAGCAGATTCAGTGGTGAGTGTGCCTCCTGTTGTTACATGCTCAACAATATGACTGTAGTTCACCAAGAAATGGAATGCCCAGGAGCTTTTCAAACTATCTTCACACATTCACTGGACGTCAGTGGAAGAAATTGGCAACCAGTCTACACTACGGATTTTTCTTGGTATTGCAGCATCTCACTTTTTTCCATACCACATCATGCATTCCCCAGTCCTTGAACATATACTTGTCCCAAGAGAAGAGAATATGTGTAGCTCAGGGTTGAACTGTGGAGTCCTTGGGGTTCTCTGAGCTTGGCTGTTTTCTTGCAAACGTTTTGTTACCCGTCTAGGTAACATCTTCAGTGCTAGAATAGAATGGGGTTTGCTCTCTGTTTATATACAGTGGCATGCCCTGCCAGTGTTGGTGGGGTGGGGGTTTTGTTCTGTTTTATTTTTTCCCTCTGGTAGTTCTTTGATTAGGGTATTGTTCACTGCTGATTGTATGTCTGGTGATAATCTTGGTGTTAATCTCTGCTTATCTGGGTGATGATTGCTGGTGAGGAGATGTTCTGGTCTTTTGTTTTCCTTTTTATTGTCTCTTTTGAATAGTGTGTAGATGTTGTTTGTCTCTATGTGCTTGTTGATGGCTGCCTTGTCTGGATACCAAGCTTCCTGGATATCCTCATCAGCAGAGGAAACAACAGCAAATTAGAAACCCAAGTCTATCGGAAGACAACCCACACTGATCAACTATTCCATTACCAAAGTAACAACCCAACCTCCCACAAGAGGAGCTATGTAAGAACATTATTCAAACAAGCACAAACACACTGCAGTAACCCAGAACAGCAGAAAAAGGAAACAGACCACCTATACGACATCCTCCAGCAAAATGGATATCCACGCAACTTTATCAAAAAGTGCCTGACCACTCAACCTACTACAGTACAACCAACACTAGCTATGAAAAGGATAACACTGCCATACATCAGAAATGTCTCAGAAACTACCAACAGACTATTACAATCACATGGCATCTCCGCAGCAAACAAACCAACTAAAGCTCTCCAAAACATCTTAAGCAAACCAAAAGACCCAGTAGCCCAAGAAGAAAAAACAGGAGTCATCTACAACTTACAGTGTAAGCTCTGTAACAACCACTATGTAGGACAGACAGGCAGAAGGCTAGCAGAGCACATCCATGAACACCAATTAGCAGTCGGAAGACGCAATGAAAACTCCTTAATCTCACAACACATGGACAGACTTAACCATAGTTTCAACTGGGAAACTGTCAGCATCTTAGACCAAGCTAAATCCAAAAATGCGAGGGAATTCCTGGAAGCTTGGTATTCAGACAAGGCAGCTATCAATAAGCACATAGAGACAAACAACATCTACACACTATTTAAAAGAGACAATAAAAAGGAAAACAAAGGACTAGGGCATCTCCTCACCAGTAATCATCACCCAGATAAGCAGAGATTAACACTAAGATTATCACCAGACATACGATCAGCAGTAAACAACACCCTAATCAAGGAACTACTAGAGGGAAAAAATAAAACAAAACAAACCCCCCACCCCACCAACACTGGCAGGGCATGCCACTGTATATAAACAGAGCAAACCCCACTCCATTCTAGCCCTGAAGATGTTACCTAGCCAGGTAACGAAACGTTTGCAAGAAAACAGCCAAGCTCAGAGAACTCCAGGGACTCTATATATTTGTCCCTCAGGCAACTCTTTTTCCTCAGCCTTCTTTTATTATTGTTATTTGCAAATTCTGCACATTACTTAATTCTGTGCATGTTTTAGGAAGAAAACCAGTTCTCCCCATGCTTTCTTTTGATTGGAAGTGATGGAAGGGCCTTTGCAGGACATTCATGGTTGTCCCTGCTTCCTTCCCATTGACCACAGGAGTATTTGGTACACAGCTGTACACTTGCAAATTATTGTGCAACCCTTTTATTTTATACTCCTGAGCAGCTGAGCCAGTCTTAAACCAAAAAGGAACTTAAGAGTACATGTGATCTCCTGCTTATTCTGCAATTGCTGTACTATTCTTTTTTTCCCACTATAAATGCAAGGAGTAACCCAGAGAAAGGTGAGAGCCAGTTTGGTGCAGTGGTGAAGTCAGCAGGCTAGAAACTGGGAGACCGTGAGCTCTAGTCCCGCCTTAGGCACAAAGCCACCTGGGTGACCTTGGGCCAGTCACTCTCTCTCAGCCCTAGGAAGCAAGCAATGGCAAACCACTTCTGAAAAGCCTTGCCAAGAAAACTGCAGGGACTAGTCCAGGTAGTTGTCAAGAGTCAAAAACTGACTCCAAGGCACACACACACACAAAAACCCTCACAAAGTTTTGGAACTTTACAAATTCCTCCCTGTGTACTTGCAATTTCAATACCAATTCACTGATGTCCTGCCTTTGATTTCATTAAAGACACCATGGATTCTACATTATACTCATTCATGTGTGACAACAAGGCAATGATTGCACGTAAAAAGTAACAAGCAGGGCTGGGTTGGAAATCAAAGGGGCTCTGGTATAGATTCTACATAGATGTGGAACGCCCCTTTCTCTACAAAGGTTTAAGTTTCCTAACAATTTGTGAGCCCATCCATGGAACAAAGCGTGGTAAGAAATCTCCCAAAAGTTGTTCTACAGGTTTTCTCCTGACCTTTCACATGGGGTGGGGGTGGGTGGGGGGAAGCAGGCATTCAAAAAGAAGACAGGAGGAGCACATATTTCCAAAAGACAAAGAAATTCTAATGCCCTGATTCTTCCAGGAGAACAATGTATTAAAAGAAATTGTCTAGGTATGCAGTTTAAACAGAGACAAAAATGAAAGCTTGCAAGATGTAGCTCTGTATAACCATCAGACCTAACAAAACACAAAAAATTGGTTCTATTTTACACGTCTTCATGTTAAAGGGGAAATATTAATGTGGAGTTTTGAAATGCAACTTAAACTTGTTTGATTAGCGGACATGCAAAACAACAATATATGGAGCATATAGTTATTGCATGATAAATCTACAGATGTCTATACCAAACTTAAATAAGAATAGGTTGCACCACACATGCATGCTGGCTAGGGAATTCTGGGAGTTGAAGTCCTCACATCCTAAAGTTGCCAAGCTTGAAAAACATCAATGTACGGTCATCCAAATAGTGGTATTTAACTTTGGAACAAAGTAATATCCAGATCCAAAGCAAAAATGTCAAAAACTGCATTCTTACTATTATTTGCAAGCCAAAATAAAATGAAAAAGAAAAAAGATTAAAATTACAATCTTTCCATAAAAACAAATTTCATAATTGTATCCTAATTGTTTCTTGCTCACCACTCAACCAATCCTGTATCTAAATATTAATCTGTTCATTATTATTCTGGTTCCCACAGTGTTAAAACACTGGAATTTACCCATTATGGTTTAGCATTATGTGAAACCAATCTTTCTTGTTTCACAAACTCTAATTTTTTTCAAAAATCCTGCCTTAGCATTATAGTTTAAAGTAGTGTCCTTGTCTCTCAGAGAAAATTTAGAGGATAAATCAAGTCAAGAAACCAAACAAGAACTTCGTTTCTCTTAAACTAGACAAAAGGAGATACCTGACTCCAACCAGATATAATTATATACATATAGTAATCCAGGGGTCTTTTTCAGAAGTCCTTCATGAGATTAAAAATGTATGAGGAGAAAGTGAGTTTATATTTGCTGACCTTTCCTCATCCACTTCATTTGCATTTTATCAGATATATCTGGGAAGATGCCATGCATTCTTTTGCTCAAACAGTTGAAATCACTTGAGAGGGAAAGGGAGCATGATTGCTGACCTCTGCTTCCCCTCTCATGTCTCCATTAACTGGTCCCACTGCCATCTACATAATGGAGGAGACGGCTTGATGTGGCACCTTTGATACAGCATAAAGCTGTAACTGTTCAATAGCTCTCTGCATGATTTAGAACTCTTGAGAGCCAGTTTGGTGTAAGGAGATAAAGGGCTGAGCTAGAAACCAGGAGACTATGAATTAGTTCTCCCTTAGGCATGAATGGTATCTGGGAGACTTTAGGTTCAGGAGAAAGTGAAAAATCTGAATGGCAACACAATAGCAAGGCATGTCAAATATTTCTTGTAACTAAGCTATTTAATGTCACAAACTGATATTTTCTAGAGGGATATGATTCCTTTGGTGGAATCAGTGTGATGTGATATCCATACATGTATGTGCATGGATATAAGTGTGTTTCTGTCAATACGGCATCTCTACATTTATTTATTTATCTTATTTATATAGCCGTCCATCTCATGCAAAGTGACTCTTCACCTTGAGCGTTTCCCTCTGACCAAAAGCTAAAGCACCAAAATCAGAGAGAGAACACCCCTCAAGCTTAAAATTGTTTTCACAATTTCAGATCTTTTACCAAAACTTAATTATACCTAAAGACTATCAGATAATACTACTTGCTAGTCTTCTAACTTGGTTATATGAGATCCCTGTAGATCAGTTGACCACTATGCCAATTCACCTATTCCACAGATCAGCTACTCACATGGCTATATAGTGTACCCTATATTTTTGCCCATACTTCTACAAATGTGTATGACTCACTGTGCATCCATTCTGTGCCTCAGAAATTAATAGTCTATCATCCTACCCGGCAGCCTTTTTTCTACTCAACAACTATTTACATGTATACAAGACAACATCAAAGAATTAATGGACTTTTTTTGAAAAAGTATTGGGCCTATTACTTATAATTTCCTTTGAAATCAGTGGTATTTGCAGATACTTGGTCTTATGTAGCTGGTAAACCAACATTAATTTATCTGCATAAGTAAGTTACAAAATTACATTGGTTACACTTTTGGATTACCTCTGGCAGAAGTGGGATGGGGATATTGCATCTATCCTTGCTCTTCTTGACCTCTCAGCGGCTTTCAATACATGTGACCATGGTATCCTTCTGGATTGGCTCTGGGGGTTAAATGTGGGTGGCACTGTATTGTGTTGGTTTGCTTCCTTCTTCCAGGGCTGGTTCCAGTTGGTGTTGATGGGGGGAGAGGTCCCACCCTTGGCCCCCGCTTGGGGGTGCCGCAGGGTTAGTACTTTTCTGCTCCTGCTTAACATCTATATGAAGCTACTGGGTGAAGTTATCTGACAGATGGGGTGAGGTACCGTCAGTCTGCTGAGGATACCCAGTTTTATACTTCCACTCTGGCCCAACTAAGTGATGCTATGGAGGTTCTCTGTCTGGAGGTTGCAAGGGTTTGGATGGGGAACAACAGGCTTCAACTCAACCCAAGCAAGACTGAGTGGCATTGGGTGTTGGGAGCCCCTGGTTCTGAGGACTTTCCATCCCTTGTTCTGGATGGAATTGCTTTCCACATCCACTACCCCATCCACTACTCCAAACAGAACCCACGCAAAGTCTGAGGGTCTTTCTGGACTCACAGTTCCTATTCAAAGAGCAGGTGGCAACCATACCCCAGAGGGACTTTGTACAACTTTATGTTGTGCACCAGTTATGCCCATTCCTAAACTGGGAGGCCTGCTCACAGTCACTCTCACTTTAATCACCTCTTGTATGGATTACTGCAATGTACTCTACATGGGGCTGCCCTTGAAGAGTATTCGGAAGCTTCATCTGCTGCAAAATGCGGCTGCGCAGGGAATTTTATGCAGGCCATAATCAGCATGTTAAACCTCTACTCCATGAGCTCCACTGGTTACCAGTTTGCTTCTGGATCCAATTCAAGGTGCTGGTAATCTATATACTACTAAAACTCTCGTGTCTATAACCTTCAGCTGAACAAAATGGTGCATCACAGGTAACAATTTTTGAACCAAGGAACCTCACATGGGCTAACTTACAGAATGCATCCAAAATCTGGGACCCGTGGCTCCCATGGAATTGAAATTTAGGAAATTTGTGGCTGTTTCAGCACTGTTGTGCTGCTGTGCCAATGTGGTGGATAGCAACAGAGAGCAAGACTATCAGGAAGGAGGGGGTGCATTCCAGGAAGGGAAAGGAGACAAAAGACAACACCGTCCTCAGAGATTCAGGATAGCCACTCCCTAGAATCTCCACTAGTTGCAGTAGTATAGATTTAGTCTTGCAAGATTCTGTCTATATGGCGTGAGCAAATAAAGAACCTAATTCAACTGGACTGTTTCTCTATTGTTCTTGGGCAGGGCCTGACAGCCGCCATGGTCAGCCCAGGTCACGTGATCATCGTGGGCATATCTCCAACTTCTTTCCTGCCTCCCTCTGTCCCCTGCACCCAATCAGCTGGTGGCAAGGCCCAATGGGCAAGTGGCAATTGGCTGCTTTGGAATGAGGCAGAAATCTGAAATCTCTTAACAGCAGTTGGTGGTAAGGGAAGGACGAGGGAGTGAGTTGGATGCCTGCTGGCGAGGAAGGGCTGGCTGGGGGGCACCAGTGGTCAAAGGGTGAGCCCTCTTCCTCCCTTGAGGGAGGGGGCCCTTGGGGACATGCCAGAATGGGGAGTGGGGATGCAGTTTTCCTCACAGTCTGTGTCTCCCTTTGTTCCACTTCCCCCCAGCAAAGTGGCAGGAAGTTCTGCTGGTCAGCTGAGGAAGAAAGGAGGAGGGTTCACGGGAACTCTCCTGAGGGTCATGAGGGGAGGACAAATGGCGCAAGCCTATATTATAAGTGGGGAGGAAGGAAGGTAGGAAGAAAAGGATCCCCGGCCTCTTTCCTACCTCCCTCTGGCCCCTGCACTCAATAGGCCGGTGGCAAGGCTTGACGGGTGAGCAGCTGCTTGGAACCGAGGCTGAAATTGGTCATTTTGTTTCTCTGTTGAGGTAAGGAAATATCTCTGAAACAATGACCCAATGGGTCACGGGTTGTCTAGTGACTTATAAAACCCTATATGGCATGGGCTTGGTTATTTGAGGGACCACCTCTCCCCAGTCACATGTACCTGTCCCATCATATCTGGAAGGAGGGGCATGCTCCAGGTCCTGTCAGCTAGGGAGTGTCATCTGGTAGGGCCGAGGAGGTCAGCCTGTTCTTCTGTGGCTCCCGCCCTGCAGAACATCATCCCCCCAGAGATTAGATTGGCCCTGACCCTGCTGGCCTTTCGAAAGACCCTGAAAACACAGTTCTGCCAATGGACGTGGGGACTAGGGAATGTGGAGAGCCAGCACAGTGGCTGCATTGAGTGCTACGGTCAGATGTGATTATCGCTAACTTTTTATGATGGTTTTCATGTGCTTTTGTATTGTTTATATTGTTTTTTATTGTTGTATTGTCTGGTTGTTTCATGTTGGTTTATCTATCTATAAGCCACCCAGTCATATATATGAAATGGGTGGCTATATAAATTGGAATAATAAATAAAAATGTGGTCTTCACTTAACCAGAAATATGAGTTCATGGCTTTAATTTTTAATTTAATTAAATTTAATTTAATGGCTTTCATTACTATTATGAAACCAAGAATGACCTCCTATTGGATGGAATGCTTGACTGTGTTACTTATTTAGTTATACTTAGTCATAGGATGTGCCCTACAGGCCCTCTAAGTAAGATATGAAGATTTAACATTGATTAATTTAAACTGTTCAGTCCCTTTCATTCCACTTAACAGATACAGTGGTACCTCGGGATACGAACTTAATGTGTTCCGTGACTCTGGGCGTATCCTGAGTTGGTTGTAACCCGATGCAAATTTCCCCATAGGGTTCAATGTAAATCCAGTTAATCCGTTCCGCCCTCCGAATTTGGTTGCACGCCGAAGCAAATTTTCCCATAAGGTTCAATGTAATTACTGTTAATCTGTTCTGGCGTCCGTGGACCACGCGTCAGGGGCGGGAGAACAGCCAGGCGCCGCGCAGTGCGGCGGGAAAAAGGCCGGGCACGGCACGGTGCGGCGGGAAAAAGGCCGGGCGCGGCACGGTGCGGCAGGAAAAAGGCCGGGCGCGGCGTGGCGGGAGAACGGCCAGGCGCGGCATGGCGGGAGAACGGCCGGGCACGGCGCAGCGCGAGAACGGCTGGGTGCGGCGCGGCGGGAAAATGGCCGCGGACCACGTGTCAGGGGCGGAAAAATGGCTGCGGACCACGTGTCAGGGCGGAAAAATGACTGTACCCCAAGGCGGAGTTCGCACATTGAGGTAAATTTTCGCGGCCAGAGCTGGTCGTAACCCGAAAAGTTCGTTAGTAGAGGCGTTCGTATCCCGAGGTACCACTGTACTGTATCCAATTCAGTGATTCAACTCAAATATTGACCATGTTTTCAGTATAAGAGCTGAGTTATCTCTGGCCTTCTTTGTTGCACTGTAATCCCCCTTCTGGTTTGCAGTAGCCATAGTTTATTCTGAAGTGCCAACTACTCCAAATATAGCTTGCCTTACCTTTAAAGCAGAACTGAAAACATTTCAAACATTTCACTTGAGTTCTGAAACAACTGTAGTTTTATGGAAGGCCCAATACATATTCTAGGAGCAGCACTGCTGAAACTAAGCTCTTGAGAACTTCTTCATATGGAAAACATATTATTATTCTAATCAATTTACTGTAAGATGAAAGCCTCTTTATTGAAGATTATGGGATGTAATCTGTCACATTGGTCCAGTACAGGTTAGTAGATTGTTTTTTAAAAAATATTTTTTATTTACCAGTTTAGGGCTGAGAAAGAGTGACTGGCCCAAAGTCATATAACTGGTTTCTGTGCCTACAAGGCGACTAGAACCTGGGTCTCCCTGCTCCACCACTTTAATCACTACATTACACTGGCTCTCATAGTATACTGTTAATAGTCAGTTGTATATTGCCAATCTGGAGATGCTGTTGAAGTCTTGACCTGGTAACTTGAGGCTCTTGGAGCCTCAAGATGGGATGAAACAAGCTAGAGAAAGGCACTGTCCTGAAGAAGCAGTTGGTTTCCATGCCTAAGGGAGGACTAGAATATGGTCTCTTCACTCCTAGTCCAGCAATTTAACCACTACACTAACTAGCTCTCAAGTTTACACAGATACACACTGCTTACCTGATGCAGATTTCATGGCAAACTAATGTTCCTGTGAACCAGAAAGTGATGGGAAGTATCAGCATGTGCAAACCATCTTTTAACAATCAATTTTATCCTCCTTATAAAGTTACTACGGAAAATATACTTTTTACATACTAGAACTACATAAATAAAAATGAGGTGAGATAACATCAATGAACTTTTATTACGGTCATTCAAAAGCCTTTCCTGGACCAATAAGAAAAGTATGGAAGTAAGAACATAGGGACTACTGATTATGCCAAAGGATCATCTAAAAACTAGCAAGAAGTTCGTAAACAACGAAACAGAAAAAGAGCACTGTTTTCCTCTATTGGAGTAATGGGAAAACATTTTGGGGCAAACAGCCACACTAGAGTTTTCTATGGCATGCCAGGACTACTCTTTTTGAAACAAATAAACAAAGCACACATACACACACAACCCAACAAATTCTTCCAAAACTGAATTCACACTTAACAAATTCAAAAGTTTTAACTTCGTCAAAGAGCTAAAACTTATTTAATTCAGTTTAAATTTCAGTGGCAATTGGGGAATGGCTCAGGAGCACATTATTCAATACTGAGAAGTGTAGTATACCTGAATAAAAACATAGGGCTGTGCAACACTTTGGATCAATTTTGAAAAACTGCTTTGGAGAGTGCTCTCTCTCTCTCTCTCTCTCTGTACACACGCACACACATACACATTCTAAATGCTGGCAATATTTTGAAAAACCTGCTCTCCATCCATTCTCTAATATGTTCTTAAATGTCTGTTCTATCGAGCATCACCACTTCTTGGGGGAATTAAATCCATCTAGTTCCCATGAGGAAATGTTCAACAACCATTTGGCTGTGGTTTTAATGGATGTCATCAAGCTAATATAAAAATAATATATTAATTCTGGGCCCTTCACAATGGTCTAAACGTCAATTATATGTGCCGTCTTGTTTCCCCAGTCAAATAGAATCATAGAACTGGTAGGAGCCATTTAGACCCTGAGTTCATATACCAGCTTTGTGCAGGAATCCAAAGAAAGAATCCAAGACAGTGGACTATCCAGTCTCCACTTAAATGCATCCAGTGAAGAAAAGCTTGCCAGCTGAAGAGTGCTATCATGTATCCCCTCAGTCTTCTCCCAAGGCTCATGATTCCCAGCTCTTTCAATCTCTTCTCACCGAAAATAGTTCCTTCTCCTGTGAACATCTCTGTTGCCTTTCTCTGAACCAATTCCAGTTTATCTGAATCCTTCTTAACATGTAGTGCCCAGAAACAGACTTGGTACTCACGGAGGGCTCAGATCAACACAGAATAATGTGATATTATTACTCCCATGATTAGAAACTACTACTGATGTAGCCTAAAATTACATTTGCATTGTTTGCAACCACATCTCAAGGGTGATTTGTTTGGGCTTGTTATCAACACCTATTCCAAGATTATTTATCTAAGTACTTGTCAGGCCTAGCCCAAGGAACTCCAAGAGACCATGTAAATTCAGTCCAGCAATGTTTATTAGCTACGACCTCTAGCAAGAATTTTCCCAGACTGAAACCCCAGTTCCCAAGTAATGCAAGCCACAACATTGTGAATTCCTCAGGGAATTCTCATCCTCTTATCTCTCCTTCTCGCCTCAGGAGATGAAAGAAAATGTTTTTCTCCCTGAGTCTGGCCTTCATAATTCCATTCCATCACAGTACTATTGCTAATCTAGGTATCTTTCCATGCTGTATCTATGCAATTGATTCCAGTTTCTTATTTGAATAATTTTGCATTTATCATGATTAAAGTCCACTCTATTATTTTCAGCTAATTTCTATAACCTAGCAAGATTATCTTGAATTTTATTCCTGTCTTCCACGGTATTAGCTATCCATTCCAATGTAGTATTTTCTGTTGATCTAATAAAATTAATATTCTCTTCATCTTCCCATCCAAGTCATTAATAAAACTATTGATGAGTAGAGGACCATGACTGAACCTTGAGACATCTCAATTCAACACCCCTCTCCAGTCTGATAAGGAACTATTGATGAGCACTCTAAATATGATTTTTGAGAATATGGTTTTTGACAATACTCAATTGTCACACCAGCCAGCCCACACTTGAATAGTTTGGTAAGAAGAATGTCATGGAGTACTCTGTAAAATGTTCTGTTGACCTAAGGTATATTAGGTCCATAGTATCTTAACATTCTACTAAGGATGCTTCTAGATCTATACTCTGCAGCATTTTTCATTTGATGACAAATCTAGAATTTCACACAGCATTTTAAATTTGACAACATTTGTGGTTACTTTATAATACTCTATTTCTCTGACAACCGTGGTTCAATAGGCTAAGTTGATATTTCCCCAGTTATTATTCATTATTACAATAAACCAGGATCTATACAAACAGCAGGTATGCACTCACTGTACTCCACATTCTGCAAAGGTAACTATTAAGCTAAGGTTCTTACTGTAGTTTCTTGTGATGCATGAGCCCAGAACTCAATTAAGCACTTGCAAACAAACTAGGATCAGAAGTCAGCTTTAAACCAATCTTTAAAATTGCTTATAGATCTGGGTTTATTACTATTTCACCACTGTTCTGATGTGAAATCCTAGCATGTCCTAGTACCAAATCCTAGCCTGATGGCTTGTTGTCACAACTTGGCTGTATATGACTTGTTTACATCTGGATTTTATTAAGCCAGCATTTTCTAGCTTACAGTGACATATGCCATACAATCTTTTTCCTCTTCGGCTACAAAGCAAACAAAAGAGAGAGGGAGAAATTCCAAATACCAGTAAAAAGGTTTTTGGGATTCCTCCCTTTCTCTTCACAGCCTGCTTTCCTCCCACCAGGTTTGTTACAGGCCTGAAGTATATTATTTTTTAAATTACTAATTATTTTGCTTGGGGCCCAAAATCTATCTTGCAGCTGAGCCCTCAATTTACAGTAATGCCTCGGTTCACGAATGCTTCTGTTCACGACCAATTTGGTTCGCAAACAGCAGCGTTCACAAAATTTTGCTTCCGTTTGCAAACTCCGCATCAGGTGACGAACACGACCCGTGACCATCTTCCCTGCTCTGACACGTGGTCGTGGCTTCCTCTAGGTGAGATCGCGGTCACAGACAGACACTTGCTGTGAAGCTTTTTGGTGTCGCCTCAAGTAAGGTTAGTGTTCTCTCTCTTTATACTGTACTGTACTTTGTTTCATATTTTTGTGGTTAAAAAAAAAATACATATGGTTCAGAACAGATTAACCTTATTTACATTGAACCTTATGGGAAAATTTTATTCGGTTCGTGACCAATTCGGTTCGCGACCAGAATCGTGGAATGAATTAAGTTCGTGAACTGAGGTACCTCTGTATAAATGCAAACAAAGACACAATCCATATTTCAGCAACAAGTTTGTGGAACAACGGAATAAATATTTACTTATTCACTGATGAGGTTACTGAATAAATGAATGAAATATCTGCAAAGAAAAGTCCAACTCACAGGTCACCTAAAACCTAGCAAACAGTAAAGTAAACATGTGAACATGAAATTACATTACTTCACTTGCACAGGAACCCTCATGTAATGCATCCATTACAGAATGGATTCCATGCAAGTGAAGTAATTTTCAACCTTGCTTGTATCCATGGTGGTTGGTTATGTTAGGGTCATGTTCTCAGCTGACAATAATTCCTATTATCCTCAGTCAGCAAAGAGAATACAAGGTTGGATGAAGGGTGATGTAACTGTTCCCCCAAATGCAGAGGTTCAAATGTTTTTTTTTTTTTTGGAGTTCTTAAAAAAGTACAGATGCTCTAATTCAAGCTAGACTCTAGTTGCATATCTATGTAGTTTCTCTAACAATAAGGCAATGCCTCTTTTGGAATTTGGTTTCAACTTCCCAATGTAGTTTAAAACACTAGATTTTCCTTTGGTTTCCCATCCCAACTAGATCGGATCCTGCTTTTTTTGAGTTTACAGGGTTCTTAAGCCATGTGTAAGGCAAAGCACTTAATCCAAAAACACGATGCAGAACTGAGCATGCTCCAAGCATAGAGGTTTACCCCTATTGAACAGGCAAGAGAAAACAACACTGGAAGTTAGATTGGAGATGAGAGTACAGGAAGAAGCTGAACAGGGAAGGAACTAGAGTCCCAGAGGATAATATATGTCCTTTGGGAAAGAAACCTAACTTCCAGGATAGGTATTTATAAAATACTAGGAATTAGGAACAAACTCATTATATGAGGATTTTTTAATGGATGAAGTAAGAAGGAAAATCTTTTGAGAGTTAATGTGATGGGTGCTTCCATAAATGCTTGCCATGATTGATAGGATCACTCACAGAAGATCCATTTACTAGAAGGCAACTAGTGATGTTGATTCCCTTCATCTTCTCTAGTTCCACCTCCCCAGAATACCCCAATTATACTCGTATGTCTTTTTCTTTTTGGGGGAAGATGGCACATTGTCAAAGGAAGACATGGCTGCAGCCATCCCCTAGACCAGACGGGTACCAATTTTTCTAAACAAATGCTTTGAGGGTGGAGAGAATAAAAGGACAGGGCTACATTCACCATAGATGTGGTGTCCCCAGTCCAGATTGGTCCTGGCATGGTTCCTCTGAAGAAAATTTTAAAAGGAAGGGCAACTGTGTATTACACAGGTCACCTCACAGTTGATTGAGAACTGAAGTCAGCATTAAAAATGCCAACTGCCCCCTCATCCATTTCATCTAATTTTGGAAATTCCCAGATATTACAACCATGTAGTACTTTGAATTTGAATGGGAAAAAGTGGTTCAGAGCATTAAAATTTTTGCAGCTGAGATATGGTATGCTTAAGGCAGAATCTACATCAAAGGGTGCAGTACTAAGCAGGCCAATCCTGTCATTGGGCAGTGTGAGAATGCTGCCTTAAGTGGTAGAAGTTGGAAAGTTTGGAGCAATCAGAAAGTAGTGAAAATTATATTAAATATAAAGTAAATACACATAGTCCTTGCTTACCAACCACTTGTTCAGAGACTGTTCGAAGTTACAATGGCACTGAAAAACAAGACTTACGACTGGTCCTTGAAGTTGTGGCTGTCACAGCATCCTTGCAGTCATGTGATTGATTCAGGTGCTAGGCAACCAGCACACATTTACAGTGGTTGCAGCATCTACAGTTACATGATTTGCGACCTTCGCAGTCAACTTCCAACAAGCAAAGGCACTGGGGAAGCTGGCACGAAGTTGCAAGTCACTGTTACGTGATGTCACACTTAATGACCATGGTGATTTGCTTACTGACTGCAGCCAGAACTGATGGAACTGATGGTATAAGTTGGCATGGTCACATGTCATGCTTAACGACCGTGCTGCTTAGCGATGGCGTTGCCCATCCCTACTGCAGTTGGTGAGGACCCCCTGTAATAAATTCAAGAATGAAATATCTAGATATATCAAAATAGCATATATTTGACTGGGCTTTTTGTCGTTATCATTATTGTGTTTTATTTGTAGAGCTGTTAATATAATGGATTCAGATTTGGATTCTCCTTTAGTACTCAACTACACGACACTGTGCTATCTGAGAAACCATGAAGCTTTGACACTGTTTTCTACAAAATTTTACTATGTGCCATTAGAACTGGCCAGCTATAGGAAAAAAGACTGAGAAGGAAAAGAAGACTGAGGGGAAGGGAAAGATGACTGAGAAGGTCAGGAGATTGATAGTGTAAGGAGATCAGAAGTTAAGAAGATTGCTAAACTCCCTGGAGGGAGGTTTAATAGTTTTTACAGCCCCTACCCCCCATGCCCTTACCAGGTCCTGTATTAGTTTAGAATATTGGGATAAGAGTTGTAGGTGGTTTTTTAAAATTATTATGTGCCATCAAGTCGTTTTCAACTCCTAGCGACCACACAGATAGATCTTCTCCATGACAATCTATCCCTAACCTGTTCTTTCAAGTCTTACAAGGTACACTCATCATCACTATAACTGAGTCCATCCACTTTGCTGCTGGTTGTCCTCTTCTTATCTGTCTTCCTTCTCTCTTCATGAGGGGAGACATGATAGCAATCTTCAAGTACTTGAAGGGCTGCCACAGGGAAGAGGCATCAATTTATACTTCATAGCACCTGAGGATAGGACAAGAAGCAATGGGTGGAAGTTCTTCAGAGGGAGATCCAACCTGGAAATAAGGAGGAATTTCCTGACAGTGAGAACTATTAAGCAGTGGAACAGCTTGCCTCCCAGTGTTATGGGTGTTCCATTGCTGGAGGTTTTCAAGAAAAGATTGGACAACCGTTTGTCTGAGATGGTATGAGGACTTCTGTCTCGGGCAGGTGGTTGGACTAGAAGTCCTCCAAGGTCCCCTCCAACCCTATGAATCTATGATTCTTTTCTTCCAACTTTCCCAGCATTATTCCAGAGAGCTGGGTCTTCACATAATGTGTCTGAAGTAGGGTCATTTGAGTCTGGTCATTTGTGCCTCGAGTGAGAACTCTGGGTTGATTTGTTCAATTATTGATTGGTTTCTTTTCTTGGCTGTCCATTGTATTCTCAGGAGTCTCCTCCAACACCAAAGTTCAACGGTGTCAATACTCTTCCTATCCTGCTTCTTTAAAGTCCAACTTTTGCTTCCATAGAACGACACAGGGAATAACATGGCTTGCACTGATCTTTGTAGGTATAGACACATCATGGCATTTGAATATTTTTTCCAAGGCCTTCACGGCTGCTCTACCAAGTGCTAGTCTGTGGCGTACTTCTTAACTGATTTTTTTTTTTTTAGCAGTGTTTATATGGGTGAATATTTCTGTTCTCTGCCAGAAGCAGATAATTTGCCTTTGATCAGTGCTCTGAATCCAAGCTCTGGCTGGCCTCCTTGCTGTCCACAGCTAGTCAAAGCCATCTAATACATTGGCAGTGTATTGTATCCGAGTAAGAGTGCTATACTTTAAACATTTCCAAGAGAGAGTTTGCCTGAGGCACTTAAGGTCTATGCTACTGCTCAGGGTTGGAAGTGGCCTTAAAATAGGATCAAGATCAGTCCAAGAAAGTCTTCTCCCAAGCACTGGGTCCTACATTAAAGCAAGTCTTTTGATCCACTTTTAAAATCCTTCCCATCCCGGTTTCATATTGTTCCAGAGCTGCAAGAAAAGCAGCATGAGAAAGGATCATAGACTGTTAGTTGAACTTGAGACGATTTTCAAAGCAGAGACTGTCACCACCACAGCAGATTAATAACTACAGATCACTGTTCTACAAAAGTTAAATCTTGTATCACCTTAGCAAGGTTTATAAGTGCAGCATCAGCCATTTTGTCTGCAATATATTTACTGCAGACTTCTATTTCAGATTTTACAACCTGGCAACCTGCTGAAAGCCCATGTTGGTTTGAAGTGCTGAGGGTTGCACTCACCACTCATCTGCAGGGAGCCAAATTGGGGCACCCAGCTACATCGCACTAAATCATATAGGGCTTATTTCTGATATAAAGGCCTAATAGTATACTATATGGTTTGTTCTAGTAGTATAATACTTGTAGGGTGGGGTGTACCTCTTTTTAATAAGTTTACATTTACTAGTTGAATTCTCATGTCATGGGAGATTTGCCTCCTATCCTGGACCTGCTTTATATCAGTTAGTTCAAATTCAAATTCTTTATGATCAGAGATCAGCAATAGATACAACCCGATAAAATCAAATAGTTAAAAGGAAAAGAGAAAGGATTGTCCAGTTAGGTTTGATGTTTGTTCCCTCATTTTAACTCATTTTAAATTTGGCTGCTGTGTAGGTGGCTTCACGGTTTAAGTCTCAGAGTAACAGGTGGGTTTAAAAATTGTCCATTCTCCCAGATGTACTTAGTAAAAGAGGGGTTATGATATCCTTTAGAAGATCCTTATAAAAGTTACAATAGAAAAGGACATGTTGAATTGTCTCAATTTCCCCAGAGTCAAAAGAGCAAGTGCGCTGAGACAGGAATATTGCCATACTTGCCAGTCCATAGCACCGATGGAAGGATGTTATGCCTGGCTCTGGAAAATCCTGTCCTTAAGCTAGAGGAAGAAAAGGCACACAAATAGCTTGTCGGTTCCCAGGAACCTGTGCTTAGTGTATTTCTAGGATTCTGAAAGAGTGAGCTGGCTTCAGATTGATATTCAGTGTCGTCCAATCTTTGCAATACCAGAGTTTTGGCCTGAACAAAATCCAAAGTTAATAAGGAATTGACAGGCACTTGAGATGTACTTAATTTTGGCTCTCCCGTTTTTGTCCAGAGTGAAAGTTAGTGAATGTTTGTTCAATAAGAACAAATTAGTTCCACCAATAGCAATTACGATGGGGACTGCCCTGATGAATATTTAATTTTCAGGCTCTGGCATTTGTCGCTGAGATCATAGATCGTAACTTTTATTATCCACCTCTTTAAATCACTGCAATATTTCTTCTCTTTAAAGGACCACTTACGTTCAGGGTTTAGCCATTAAGTCTGCTCATTCTCAGTTCAAACTCCCTTTCCCCAAGTTCAGCCATTTAAATGTGTCCTTCTATCAAATGAACACATCTACCATTCCCAAAGTGCTTCTTTCCAAATTTAATCTGTGCGCCAGAAAGATCTTAGCCACTAGGAATGATTTACCTTTTTAGGAAAACAAGTATACTCCTTGATGGTTTATCCATTCCCAATGAAAAAAATATCTCTGCATATAGGAAGTGTCACTTTTTAAGATTACATAATATAAAGTAACCTTTTAAGAAATATACTTAGATGCACATCTATCTATCTATCTATCTATCTATCTATCTATCTATCTATCTATCTATCTATCTATCAATAAAAATGATTATATATATATTCTCACACTCATATTGCTGTTTGGTTGCTCATATAAAGTTTTGTTACTCAGATTCAATATTTTTACAAACTATCTCAAACTATTATTTGAAAAGATGCCTGTGAAAATGTATTCTAAGACCTACAAGTCTATCAACATCATTTCAATTCAGCAAACCCCAAAAAGTACATATTGCATTTACTAAACTTCCTAAAATTGATCTCTTCTAACTGCCACTTCAAAATATACTGGTTCACTGGAGTTATTTCCTTTTGATATTTTCAGATTGTAAACTTCATATTCTGCCAGATAGAATTGTTAAGAAAAAGTAGGGTAACAGGAACTCCTCTGAAATGTTTTCTACCTCCCCATTTGCTTACATACGCTATGCATAGATATAACTCTTGTTTTATTTCTCATGGTCTTTACCACAACTTCATTTCTTCAAATTAGTTTTTCTGGAATAATACTCAAAGAAAAATCTCCTTTACTTCCTTAAGTGGGAAAGTCTTTTTTTTTTTTAATTGATGCAACATGATCAGAGTTTCATGTTTGATTGTGGCCTCAAATAGATGATTCAGATCCTAGTAACATTGAGATAAATGGATGTGTTCTGCCGTTCAGGAATCAGTTTGTCTATTCCTTTTTTGTAATACTATGAAGGCAATGAGAGTTTTTTCACTGACATGCTACCCCATAAGTTTTGCTGCTGCTTCAAAGCTTGTAAACTGAAATCCCTCATGTCTGATCTAGACAGAGTTTTTCTGCAATCAACACAAATTGCACAGAAAAATAGATCCTTGAATTATTTTCATAACAGTTCATCAGTAGATCCTTGGAACTATTTTTCAAATAACCCTGTGAAATTTAATCAAGGAATCATTGCCCATTAATTATATCTAGAGCAGTGCTTCTCAACCTTGACAACTTTAAGAGGTGTGGACTTCAACTCCCAGAATTCTGGGAGTTGAAGTCCACATGTCTTAAAGTTGCCAAGGTTGAGAAACACTGATCTAGAGGATAATCTAAGGACATATAATGCTGTTACACTCAGCATAATTCTAAGCTTAATGCCTTGCCGGAAGAAATCAGATCTTAAAATGTAAATGTAATTAGTGCTTGTTAAAACATTGTTTCAAAGAATAAAACAGATGCATTATGATGGTTTCCAGAACAGTATATATTCCCTGTGGATAGAGTGATACATATGTCTACATGTCTACTTGGGAATAAATCCCGTTGAGATCATGTCCTCCTAGATTAGTAACCACAGGATTGCATCCTTACTTTTTAGAAATATCAGATTGTGATTCCATGACATAAGTCTCCTCTTGGGAGTCATATCCATTTTAAGATAAAGATACAAAGAAGAGCTTTTATTTAGACCGTGCTTGCTTACTTGCTAATTGCTACTACGCTCATCCACTCAGCTATGGATGCCTTATGGCATGCTCATTTCAAATTTGTTTCCATTGCATGCAATCAGAAATGATTGTGGTTAGGCGAACTTCCCAGTTTCTGCTGTACTACACCTAGATTGTATGTCCAAGTGGATGGAACGTATACAAGATGACCGTTGTCTTGCATGTTCCCATTTTTTTCAGTGGGGTTTATGCAGAAGGCATTTACATCCCAACAAACTATAAAAACCTGAAACGATGTAAGGTTAAGCAAAAGTTGCAAGGGGCAGGAGCTCTTGGAAAATGATTTTAAAATCCTGTCCCATTATGTTGTGAACATCTTTTTCCCAAAATGGTCACCCGCGTTTCTTTTCCTGTAAAACTCTCACAGAGAAAGAACTCTAAAGTCCTTTTTATACAGTGGATTATGAAGCAAACTAACTTAGTTCCTTTGATTACAATAAGCAAACATTCTTTCCTTGTTTTCAATGTTCTCCAAGTACCTGATACTCCCTCTAAATAAAATAAAGATTATGTCTATACATAATACAATTATTTTTGTTTATTCAAATACTTTCGTTCACTTGGTTTATTTTTTTCTTCTTATAAAAATACTTCCTTTCACAAAACAGAACTGAATGACAAAAAGTTCAAGAAGCTCTTTAACTGTGCCCAAGGTGAACTGGATGCATGCAATTCTGAATAAAAAAAGAAGCCAACTATTCATATATATCATCATATATCATCATCATCATTTCCATTTTTCTATTTTACCCTTGTCAAAATTCTTTTTTTAAAAAATCAAAACATGTGCAAACCAGCAAGACCATTGCACTAAAAACACAAACCCAAGTTCTTGCTACACAGAACAAGTTGCACAAGTCTTTGGATTCAGGTCCCTATAAAGTCTTACAGGAGCAAGAATTCTTCCCAAACCAACCTATTTCCTTTTGAATGGAGAAATATTTGAAATATAAAACCTTTGCAAACACTGCTCTCATTCACTCTGCAAGCAATATGCAACCAAATTCCCTTATATTATCTTAGCCAGATGAATCTTCCATCAATTATTGAATGACATAAGTAGGATATGTGGTGGGACACTTGACCTTGGAGGCATGAGTGCAATTCCATTAAAAAAAAAAAGAGAGAGCTAACTGCTATAGTTGAAATTCTTATTTCTGTGGCTTGGCATTGCTCAGAATGAAATGACACTAGGATCTTTAGTGTGTCTGATTATTGGTAGCTTGTAACAGACAGATGCCCTTGGAGAATAAATAGGGAATGGACTAAGATTATCGATGATTTCCTTTGATTTGTAATAAGTATCAAGAGGCAATACAAAGAACATTCTAACTTAGAGGTTATTTAAAAAGAGGAAGCATCAGAACAGCTTAAGAAATTTCTTTCCAATTAGCTCCCTTTAGGTCTAAACTGATGGGACATGTAATGTCAGGCAGAACTGCAACTGTGAAAAGGGGAAACGTTTCTCCACTGCTTACCCAACATGGAGGATCAGACTAAAAAATTTTGGAACAACAACGTATTCTCAGCAGGGAAGGGAAGTGAACAGCAATAACATTGTCCAAACAAAATTTGCAAGATTGTGGCATTGATCAAATTACTCACCGGCAATGACTGCAATGATAGTGAATAGCACAAAAAAATTCTTCAGTAAGTAATTTTTAACATCTTCCTTTGTGATGTTCTGAACCTTCCTTTTTGCCATGAGCGTACGTTTCCGGACCCCTTGCTGGAAGCGTTCCATTGTATTAACTGATCCTGTGTCTTCTCCGTTAGCTTTAGTCATCTGTATCTCAGGAAAAAAAATCTCCTTTAGGTTTTAGTGCTGTTAAAATCTCTCCAGCAATAACAAGGGACAAAAAATAAAAAATAAAAATTCTTTTTGAGCAGCAATAAGACCTACAGAGAAAAGACAGAAAGAATATGAATTTAATCCGAATTAACTATAAATATCATGTCCTGTAATAACATTTTAAAAAATAGACAATTTAGAATATAGAGATATTAATAAGCAAGTTTCATACTTATTAGCAGTTAACTTTTTGATAACTAGTCATCAAAAAACGCCAAAATTACATAAAATTGAGTTGCAAATTAAGCGTTGGCATTTTAAAAAATCCAGAATGATTATGACATTAGCTTAATATGGATGGATATCAAAAGTAAACAACAATGAGCTCATATAGGGACTGTAAAAATAATATTGGGAATATGTGCCCATTTTACATTGCAACACAGGAGAAAGGAATCATTTTCATTAAGAGATAAGACATGTGGGCTAAAAAAAAAAAAATTAAGCAACCATGGCCATTTTCATTCCAAAATTTCACTGTATTCAATAGTAATACTCCCAATGTGTCTAAAACAAGGTCCTCAAGGTCTCACGTGGGTGAAATTTAAGCATATGCTTATCACTCTCTACAAGGTCAATGAAATTTAACTTAATGCAATATGATCTTAGATAAGGCCAATGATACAGTAGTTATGCTAGGTTTTTAATGCTGTTACCAAATTATCTATTGGGATTATTTGACATAAATCACACGAGCATCTGACATGTTCAGCTATTTTAGAGGAATGCTCTAGGAATGCTCCTACTTCACCAGCCCCAGCTCAGGTACGTGTTTTAGTTACTTTACTAATTCAACAGGGCAACTAAGAATTTAAAGTTGCAATCTTACTACACGTGTTTGTGAGGGCGGCTATTTCTTTATTTTAAACCATAAACCAAGTCTCACAAGCCACACATCCAATGCCAGATTCTACAGTGTTTTTAAAAACTCTTATATTTAAATCAAGTTCACTTTCACAGTCAGAGGTCTGATCTTCCTCTTTAATATAGGTCAGTGGTTCTCAACTGGCACGCTGCTGCACACAGGTGTGCCTTAGGCTTGTTTCTAGTCTGCCACGAGATTTTTGTCTTATTTCCTAAATCCTAAGGGTTTGACAATAAAAAATGTATAGCTTCCCCTCGAACCACGTCTTTTACACGTTTAAAAATGCCTACATATGATTAATAATTTTCTGGTGTGCCACAGAACTACTGCTATGTTCGGTATTGTGCCACGGATTCAAAGAGCCTCCCTCGGAACAGTAAACGGTCTAACAGATCAGAAATGATAATATCCACGCAGAGTTATGCATTTCGGATTTCCCTTTTCACTCAACAATCCTGTTCTTTTTTTCTCAAACTCCCAAAAATAACAGAATTTTAATAAAGTGCAATCACTCGAAAATCAGATCCTTTTGTTTCGCCCGTGTGTTGAAATACTCATTTCTACCCACTTTATGACGCAGGCGGGAAAATCCCACTATCTATCCATCATTATACAAAAGTATAATTTTGCTATAAGGCGTAATAAGCATTTCTTAAAAAAAAACCAAACCGAACCAGATATCCAATCTTTCCCACGTCCCAGATCCAGAGCATTCTAAAGGTTCTCTTCCCGTCCTCCTTCTCATGTTCTGGTTAAATCACGAGAAAGGGGAAACAAATCCACGCCAAGGTGTGATTGCATCCAGTGGGGTAGGAAAAAGGAGGGAAACCGCAAAAAGGAAGGATCAGAATTGAAATTAATAAACGCACCCACCTTTTCCAAAATAGGAGTCCTCCGAGGGGCAGTTGGGCAAAGGTAAAGTTCCCCAGAAGATACCAACAGATAAAACGGGGTGTGTGTGTGTGTGACAATGAAGTAAAGGGAGACGAAGTTGGGGAAAAGCGTGTACTCCGCTAGCAAATCGCTAAGGAAAGGGGAGGAGTCTACCAAGCCAAGCGGGGGGGGAGCAGGACAGAAAAACGTGTGTTCGGGAGGAGGGGAGCGGGGAAAGTTGAGCCTTGGGAATATTGATGAGCGTTGGTACCCTGGAAGCGGGCAGCCTTCTTTGTTTGCCCCCTTTAGCCCACTTTCACGCTTCGTCAGTTCAGCTTCTTCGTGAGAAACGCGGACTCGAGACGCGTCGGGGATGGTCAAGGCGGGCACGCACCGTCCTTCCGAGGCCGCTGTTCGTAGCCGTTCGTGGCCGGCGAGAATCCCGTTCATCTGAAGATTCCACAGCATTATCTTCCCTCTTTAGGGAACAGGAGAATAGAAGGGTCTGCGAACAAACTCCCTCCTTGGCTCCAAGGCTCTCTGCACGGGGCTGGGACATTTCTTGGGATTGGCCTATTGTTTGTTCTCCGTAAAAAATGCGTTGGGTGCTTCTTGAGAACTTGCCCTCTTCAGCTTCTCGATACTGGAGTACTAGCCAGAAAAGACTGAACTTGACCCGGGATAATTCTTCCCTTTTCTTTACGGGCAAGACAAAGCTTATTCTCTCTTTTTTAAAGCTGTCAGAAGTAACTTGAATTCCTGTTAAACCTTTACTGTCAAAGTCCTGGAAAATAATGGGGGAAAGTGGATGTCTGAACTTCTCCCTTTAGAATACCCATCTCCTAGGATCAAGAGGTGCACATTTTCTGACTAAAGTCTTGCACACTTAAAAGTGAAAGAGAAAGATTCCTCCCTGGCACTGGTGTGAAACATGTGCTTCTTTACCTAGAGAACTGTGAAACAAATGCATTGCCTGTTCATATTAACTGAACTAAATTAACTGAGCAAAAGACCCTTTTGGGAGCAAGGATTGACCAGGAACTGGAAGGAACAGAGTAAAATCTCATGCAACTAGAATGTTAAAAATGACAGTAATGTTTTGAGTTGTAGCTTCAAAATTTGACATGGCCTAAGACATTCATCCACTCAATAACTAGCCCACCTATAGGCTGGCTCAGTCT
Organism: Python bivittatus; assembly: GCF_059951505.1. NCBI lineage: Eukaryota > Metazoa > Chordata > Lepidosauria > Squamata > Pythonidae > Python > Python bivittatus. The sequence goes on from NW_028277097.1 coordinate 8,601,005, forward strand.
GCATGCTGGGTAATGTTGGGAGGAGGAGCATTGCAGAGGATGTAACAATTGTGAACCAATTACATGGGCCTTTCCTAATGTAGGATGTGGGATGTCCTAAGCATTGAATATTTGGAAAGTGAGCAACACCTTTGATAATAAATTGCAGTAGAGAAAACAAGAGAAAGGCACAGACACAATATTTCATATTCCTACGGAGAAGCTGGGTCATATTGGACAGTTGTTTCTGAAAGTGAAGTTCATGTCCAACCCCATCAACCAGTGACTGATTCCCCTAGGAATAATGAGCACACTTGGGAAGGAACAGGGGTAAAGTCAGCACCAGGGGAGACTGGAGTCACATGGTTGTCCCAAGTAAAAAATGTAGAATCCAGTAGCAATAGTGAAATGCTAAAAATGTAAACAATTATTTCTTTTTCTTTGCTGCAAAGAAAGTCATACTTTTGCTATATGAATTTCTTCTCATGTATGATGAAAAACAAAAATGAAGGGTCACTAATACAGTACAACTTGCATGGACAGGATCATTTAGAGCTCTTCCAGATGTTGTATTTTTTTTCTTGCGATCATTATCACTTCCCATGATGAGGAAAAATGGCCATTTACCAGCATACAACTTGGTAAATTACTGGGCAGTGTGATTCTTGTCATACAAATGCAAAAGAGTTATGACCAGTCCATCTTTCTGGATTCATAAATGGTAAATCATCAGATGATCTATTTGATTTTAGCTTAACAAGTTATATTGATCAATCACTGCTTATTAGTCAACTGACTATATAAAATAAATGAAGGTACTGCAAAACTTCCTTATTGAGTTGCCATCAATGATCTTACATTAATGGCAACAGTGAGAGATTTAGCAATGTTCATAGAAATATCAAAAACAAAAAATTGATATTCAGAATGATGAGTGAGCAACTCAATCAAAACAATATGCTTCCTCTAGATCTTTATAAAAAGTTACAAATCATAGGTTTCATGGATTTGGTATCATCAGAAATGCGTGAATAAAGACTTCATATGAACAAATAACTGTGAAACAACATTTTGAAATCATAAAGGGCATGACATTAAACTTTGCTGGAGAAAAGTGTTTTCCATATTTTGACACAATCTCAAAACTCAACTAAGGCAGCAAATGTCTAAACTTTAAACTTTCAAAACTGAAATATAGTGGGAAACAGAAGCTATAGGTCAAATCTAACAGGATCTGATCCTTGTTAGCCAGCATGGTTTGTAAACCATGGTTTATAGCAGGTGTACATGCTATGACCACCCCTTTTGTGGCCTCTAGAGTTTCCCCAGTGGGTAAGACCAAATATGACCCCCCCCCCCCCCAAATTTTCTTAAGCAGTTGCTCCTGCTTCAACCCTTAAACATCCTGAACCCACCTACCTCAAAAAAACCAGATTTTGGCCAAGTTGATTTTTGGAATACTATATGTCTCTTGATGCAGCTTTCAAGCCAATAGAATTTGCATACTCCAAGTTTATAGCTTAGAGCTGTGTGAACAACTGTAGCTTATTCAGCAACTCATAATTAACCAAACCTTGCTACAGGCCAACTCATAGTTAACCAAATCTTGCTACAGTTCAGACTACATAATTATGGGAAAATTGCTGTCTAATCCAACTGTTGACTCCAAGGCACAGAATTTTACACTGACATATTATTGATCCACCTGTTATTAAAACAATATGTTTTCAATACAGTCAATTTTACAGCTGTCTCTCAGTGGCTAATTTCTCTGCAGTATAATTCCACATCACAAATTCATTCCCAGTCAAATAAGCAGCACAGTATAATTATATTCAGGAAAAAGAATAATTATGAATTATGACTATGATGAAGTCATTCTCCTTGCAACAATACTTGATAATACATAATTTACCCATTCAGCAATTGTGTGCAGAAATTTGATGCATACCTGTGGAAGACTCTTCTGGCTGTGCAAGACTCTTCTAGCTGTGCTTGCAACTATGCAAATCTGTGCTATTTTGTAGGAGAAAATATCTATCCATGAAACAATCCTGATCAATTTCTTTCTTGCTAATTGTTGTAGACAACATTTTGCAAAAAGTGATTTTAGTCCATGTGAGTGCTAGGTTCATACATGATACAGTAGAACTTAGCCTTTGTAGTTTATAAATTGTACTCTTGGTTTAACAAATCTGGAAATCCAGTTAATTTTGGCTTACAGTATTCAATAAACCAACTTTTAAAAAAAATTTATAGCTTAATCCAAAGTTTAAACCTAGTATCTATCCCTCTTAGTCTCTCTTAAACTGCAGATTCTCACGAGACCTATTTAGATGTTACCTTCCCATACAGTATATGATTAGAATCAAATGAGGGAGAATGAGGATAAGGGAAGAACACTTATTACTATCTTCATTACCCTCTATTAACTGAAGGTTCAAATGCAATTTATAACACTAAATCACCGAGGGAATCTGCACAACAGAAACATCTCAAAATGATCCACTACTTGAGGCAGATGGAAGATCCATCGCTTGAGGTTCACTCACACCACATGCTCCTCCAATGTGCCCTTTCCCTAGTGTGGGCAGTACAACTACTCCAAACTACTCTTTCTATAGTTCTTTGCTATAGGACTACTCAGTAGGGAAGACAAAGGTGACATCACCTGCCTCATGAGGTCATCTGCATGATGACATAATGCACATTGCATAATTTGGGTGTCTACTAGATGCTTGTACTATTAAAGTTGTTTCCAACACTGGTAGTCCAATGACCTTAATCCTATAAACATCTTGTGTCTAACCAATAATATTTCTTCTTGTACATGTGGAACATATACTGTATTGTGAAATACTTTTTGAAATTAAAAAAAACAAATTACTGGCAATAAGATTTTCTTTAAAAATATTATAGCTTTTAGAGAAAACATAAATCATGTGAAGCCTCTAGAAGTGTCAGAGACAAAACACCTTCATGACTGCTACTTCAATCATGAGCAACAGAGCTTTTATTTTGTTTGGTTTGGATGGGTAACTCATTATCATGCCTTAAGAATTTTTTCCCAGAAATAAAGATTCTTCTGCTTACTGGAAGATACCATCAAAGGCCCTATTGGTTAATAGGAAGCTTTAAAAAAAACCCTGAGATGAACATTATTTACTGATTTAAATAGATCTTTGTTGGCTGCAACATCTGCAAAAGTATTAGAGCTTTATAGAGAAAGGGGCATATTATAGAGAGCACAGGAAGCAAGCAAAAAGAACTGCAACTCAAAAATCACATTTGGGTTTGCCAGTAAATTAATAAAATTAATTTAGACTAGGAAGCTAGCAATTATTCCCTTTTATGTTAATATTAAGACTAGATGTGAATGTGTGCATCACTTATGTCTAGTTTGAATGCTCAGCAATTTTTCTATAGCTTGCATGAACCCCCACAGGGGAGCAGGGAATAACATCATGTATACATCAGGACATCATTCTGCAAATGACTTCGCAGGCCTTGACTGATTACATAGTTTGTGGATTTGTGCGATGATGTCATGACAAGCATGACATCATCATGGCCTGGTCATAGAAATCTTCTTAATTTACCACTAAAATATGGTAGAACAGTTTGCTACAGAAATTTGGTAGACTGAACTTCCACCAACACCATTTTAATGAATGAAATGCTCTTTGTAGGACTATGCTGAACTTGGGGTTTTAATGTGCTTTTAATTTTAAAGCATTTGTGGAATTTGTTTAAATTTTGTGCATCATTGTGTATCTTTGTATGAGTATGAGGTTAAAGGACAGGAGGAGTTATGCAGAGTGCAGAAAAGGAGTAAAAAAAATACCAATCTAAAGAAACTCAAGGTATGAGTTAAGGAAAAGAAAAGGAAGTGTTATCGTAATCTAGTATACGGCAACACTACTCAGTAGACCTTGCCATGCTTTTTTATCCTTCCAAACCATCCTTGCTTCCATCAGAGCCATCTACTACTTCATACATTCCCCTTTCACCTGTCTCTCTTTGAAGATTTCATCAGAAAGATGGGGGATTTCATCCATTCATCAGGAATTTTCTCAATCTTTCCCTTTTGCTCCATATATTCACCCTTCATAGTTTTGTTTTGCAATTTGATCCTCATTTCTTCTCTCTCTCTCTATACAAGCCACCTCAATATACCTCTTGTCTTGGTCATTCGCATTTGTATTCAATGCACCTTCATTCAGCACCCATTCATTCCTGGTCCTGCCTCTTCTTGTTTTATCAGACATACTTTTTAAGTACCCCATTCCCTTTGCATTCAATTTATTCTTATGTTCCCCTGACAAAACTAATATCCACTTCCATATAACAAAATGAGCAAGAGCATGCTGTTATTCAGAGGATTTTGTGACTTCCAAAAAAATTTCATTCCTTTCAATGGAACACATATTACCCACTACCTTTCTACAAACATTTGCACACTATTTTTTTTCCATCTGTTTTCCCAGCATTTACTAATATTCCACCAAGGTATACACATTCATCTACCTGTATTAGATGTTTGCCATTTATATATAAATTGCCATCATTCACTGTCTATTCACTGTCTTTTCCCTGTCAAACACAACTACTTTGGTCTCTGATACATTGATTTTCAGATCCATATTCCTCATAGTGTTATTGCTCTTAACAGCTACAAATAATTTGGGTTCTCAGCCAACAACATGGCATTATCTGCATTGAAAAGTACACACACAGTCACATCCCTGACAAACCCACTTCTAATATCATCATAAACAAGCCTTGTACAGTTTCCCATAAATACATTACCAGCCTTAGTCACACCCATGCCACATGCTGTATGCCCTGTTAACAGTAAGGGCAGAATTAGTCAGTGTCAGCATATTTTAGCCAACACACTACAAGCACAACCAGTGCCCAATTCTACTCCAAGTATGCTCACACTATTTAATGCAAGCTAGGATCTGTTATCTAGAGTCTTCCTTGCAACCCAACAACTAAGAGATATGTGCAATGTACTAGCAACTACTAGGAAGCTTGTGTAGATATATACTTTGCAAACCAAAAACTAGGAGGTATAAGCAGTGTACTGACAACAACTAGGAAGCGTATGTAAATGAAACTCTGCAAGTCAACAAGTAGGATGCAATGTACACTGTGTATTTTGGACAAATACCTCTGGATAAAGGCAATTTATTCAATACTAATCTTGAAATACAGCAAAATATTGTTGGGACAAACTGTTAGTATGGTTTGATTGGATTATAGCTTTTAGGAGCCTTGGCTTTGTTGTAAAGTTGTTTTGTTGTTTTTTGTTTTTAAGACTGTATTAGTGAGCCACTGAGAGTTACTGAGACTGAGATGAGCAACTATATAAATACTGTAAATTTCATCAGATACGCTGCCGGTATAGTGAGCTGGCCAAAGGAGGATATGGAGGCTGCTGATGTGAAGACTTGGAAGCTCCTCACAATGTATGGAGGTTTCCACCCCAAGTCCAACATGCAGAGACTGTATACCAGCCACAAAGAGGGCGGGCGGGGTCTGATGAGTGTCAAAGCCACCGTCTGGGACCAAACCCGGAACATCCAGGAGTACATCAGTAGGATGGCACCCAAAGATGAGTTGCTGAGAGAATGCCTGAAACAGCAGCAGACATGGGAGGAAGTTCAAGTGGAGGAAGTACCATGGCAAGACAAGCCCCTGCATGGGATGTACCATCGACAGATAGCTGAGGTGGCTGACACTGGGAAATCCTATCAGTGGCTGGAAAGGGCTGGACTAAAAGACAGCACTGAGGCACTGATACAGCACAAGAACAGCCACTAAGCACCAGATCCATAGAAGCAGGGGTCTACCACACTAGACAGGACCCAAGGTGCAGATTGTGTAAAGAGGCCTCAGAGACAGTCCAACACATAGTGGCAGGGTGTAAGATGCAAGCAGGAACAGCATATACTGAACGGCACAACTAAGTAGCTGGCATTGTGTACAGGAACATCTGCACAGTGTATGGGCTAGACCCCCCCAAGTCCAAATGGGAGATTCCACAGAAGGTTGTGGAGAATAACAGGGCTAAGATCCTGTGGGACTTCCAGATCCAGATGGACAGGCAGGTACTGGCCAATCAACCAGACATTGTGGTAGTAGACAAAGACCAGAAGACAGCGGTAGTGATAGATGTAGCGCCAAGTGACAGCAACATCAGGAAGAAGGAGCATGAGAAGCTGGAGAAGTACCAGGGTCTGAAAGAGGAACTAGAGAGGATGTGAAAAGTAAAGGCCAAAGTGGTCCCAGTGGTGGTAGGAGCACTTGGGGCTGTGACTCCTAAGCTGGGAGAGTGGCTCCAACAGAATCCAGGAACAACATCCGAGCTCTCTGTCCAGAAGAATGCAGTGCTAGGAACAGCTAAGATACTGTGCAGAACCCTCAAACTCCCAGGCCTCTGGTAGAGGACCCGAGATTGAAGAAGATACGTACTACCCATAAGGGTGAGAGGGGAATTTATATATATATATATATGAATTTACTCTAATGACAATGAGAAAAATGTCTGCATAAGAGCTTCAGTCCAGAAACTAGGTCTTGGTGGTAATGCTCAAACATGTGACTAGAAATTCCTCTTGGTTTTTGCATTTATTTTGTTGTGGATGTTTAGAAAATAATACTAATTGACAAATGCAGAAAGTAATGATGATTCAGTGTCTGCATAGAATAAAATGAGAATGAATTTGTATGATTATTGTATAACTGAAAAATACCACCACATTTTTGTCTCCTTTTTCAATATTGCATTTCTAATACATTTTTAAAAATTATGTTGAACAGTGGCCTGAAGAAGAGGAGTGTATTATTATTTCTTAGCAAAATGGAAATGTAAGGCTATCTTTGGGTGTGCATGTGTGTCCACATGGGGAAGGTACACACAAGGAAACATCATCACAGCTAAATTAAAGGTAAATCATATATATTTTTACTTATTATACATGATTGTGTAAACTCACTGGAACTGTACACAATAATTTGGGAGAGATCTTGACCTGAGCTTTTAAACAACTGAATTTCTGAATAATTCCTTGAACATATGGATAATCTGCCACAGGATGTTGCTGCTTTAATTTTTGTACCTGCATTCTTACACAAGATTCAATCCTCATGGAAAACTAGGGTTTCTTTTTTAAATTCAAAAATATTCAGATCATTCAGACAGTCACTTCTCATTATCCTTATTTACATGCAAATTTTGGAGTGTTTAAGCCCCATCCACTTCTTTTCAGGCAAAGCTAACTCGCAATTCATTTGAATGCATTTAAAAGCAAAAGCAAAACAAAATGAAATCCTTGAGCTGCTCCAAAAGAAGATCAAGAATGTCTTGTCACCAGGGACTGAATGTGATATGATGTATGTAGTAAAACATCACTAAACAACATCTTGTCATTTTAGATTGGAATCCTTTGAGGATGTAGCAAAATATAGGAAAAGTGGATTTCATGATATACTTGGGGTACAGTAGTCCTGCATCTTGTCAATAGCCTTGTAGAAGACTGGTTCCAGTTGGTTTGGTAACCAATTTGAAATTCAGCTCGTGCAAAGATTACATGATTTAATAATTATTTTTATTATTTTGCATAGTTTTAGCATTTGGAATTACATCTGAATAAAAAATAATAATCAAAATTAATAGAATATAATCAAATAGAGATCCAGTTGGGTGCAGTGGTTAAGGCACCAGGCTAGAAACCGGGAGACCGGGAGTTCTAGTCCTGCCTTAGTCACAAAGCCAGCTGGGTGACCTTGGGCCAGTCCCTCTCTTTCAGCCCTCCGAAGGAGGCAAGGGCAAACCACTCCTGAAAAACCTTGCCAAGAAAACTGCAGGGATTAGTCCAGACAGTTGTTAGAAGTCAAAACTGACTTGAAGGCACACACACACACACACACAAAATCAAGCTCAAAACCATTTGACTTTCCACAGCTGAGGGATATCTGCTCCTCCATGACTATGTATAAACTCACATCAACACATTTGAGTGTCTCAGGAATTTATCTCTTATTATAGAAGCTCAGTAGTGTTTGATGTTTACAGGTATCCCATTATTAAAAGACCTGTAGATTTTAAATATTTACAAATCCAGATAATGTGTTCAACAATCTGAAATTGGCAGAGTATCTACGTGTTTAATATCAGGCACTAGATGAAAGAGTGAAACGTTTCCATTGAGAATCTTCATTTTTCCAGAGAAGGCTGTGAATTTTGCTTAGCAAATTTAAACCAGTTGCTTAGCGAATTTCTGTTGGTTTTTCATCAGCAACTGTGCCATATTGTGAATGCAAAGGAGACAAATAACTAAAACTAAATTCAGTTAATAATGTTCTGTTAACATAGTGCCTAGTGTTAGCATGAATTTATAAAACATTCATATTTATAATGATCATTATATAATCATTAATCACAGCCATCAAGTCACATAAAATCATCTGTAGTTGTAATTGTAATTTAAGAATATTAGTAATTCAAAGTTGTTCTCGTAGTAATGACTGTTATAGCTACTGATTAGCATTTGGACATATCCTTGGCAGGAGGTTCGGATATTGTCTATTGTGGGAAAGAAACAGGCTCTGAAAAACTATGTAAATTTTTAGCGAGGGAAAACGCAGCTTCAAGTTTAGAATGCTAAGGATGGTTTGAAACCATTTCATTTCAGTTGGGATTTTCTGCAAAATTCAGCACTGTTTTAGACTGATCCTTAGCAAATATGTGTGAGGCACATTTGCGCTGAATGATGTCGTAATGGTGAGAAATAATTTTCTCTCCTGGATTTGATGGGCTTGAGAAGAAGAAAAAGAAAAAGATCTGTGGAAAATGTTTTTATGGCTGAGTTACTAAGAAACTGTAGAAAATATTCAAGAGTTTTCAAGCTGAGATTTCTCAAGGATTGTTAAAGGTAGCCACCTAAAATAAAAATAAAAATAACTGTTTTCCTCATTGCTACATAGATATTTTTCCTGCACATTTGCTTTATGTGTGCTTAATAACACAAGCTTGAGTAGCTTTTAACTGCAGCCATTGGTGTCTGGTATGTTTAGAACCAGACCATTACTGACAACCAGAGACTGTCACCCATCTGATTTGTGGATGGAATATGCTACTAGAGACACAGGGCTGCCCCAGGGACAGCATCTTTATGTGACTTTTCTCCAGTCTCTGGTGTAGTTACACTTCTACGGAGGTAGAACACCATGGCATTGTACACAACAGGCCTCTGTCCTGTATCACATTATTCCCCAATGCACATTTATGACTGCAGTTGGCAGAGATGAGGCAACTGCACAGTTGGACAAGCACCTGCCACAAGGTATACAGGTAGTCCCCCATTGAAGAACAAGTTCTGTTCCCAAGGTCTGTCCTTACGTTGAATTTGTAAGTAAGCTGGAACAGTATTATCGTATAATACTTATAAGTAGTATTGTGTAAGGAACTCGAACCATTGTGTATTTAACACGAACCATTGTGTATTTAACTTGAATTCTGTTACAATAGGCTCTGTTCTTAACTATGGGTTGTCCTTAAACTGGGCGTTCTTAACCCGGGGACTACCTGTATTTCAAAACACATTACAGGAGTTTGAGTAAGGATTTGACAGAGGGGTACCATTTTCAGACCACCTATGGGAATATGTAGTTCCAACCTAGGAAAATAGGCTACTTGTTTTACTTACTTTTTTTTTTTAAGTGATTTTTTTCATTTAAAAAATTGCCACGCTGTCCAATACGAAGATGAAGTGCCAGCCTCCCACATTTTGTATATTTCCTAGATGGCACATAGGCCCCATAGGGATCCTATAGACATTGTTAGAAATAAAAAATGATTGGTGCTTATTTGACAAGGGCAGAGAGCTTTTTAATGAGCAAGTTCCTGCCCCATTAGAGCCATTTTGGCACCTGGGACTTCTCAAAATTCTGAATCACCCGCTGTCATTTGTTTGTCAACTCATCTGCTCCTCTTTATTTTCTTCCCCCCTTCCCCATTTCTAGCTTTTTCTGTAAAGAATATAAGAATTTTCTTGATGGATTCATTCAAAGCCTGTGTAGTCCAATAATTTGATTTCCATCCATGGCTGTTTAGGTGCAAAGTAAAGTACATGGCAGGGCATGAAGGACGTGTCTATCTTTTGTGGCTTGTTCCCATCTCTATACATGAAGGTTTAATAAAACATGTAAGTTCAAATTAGCTGTTGCTATTAATTTACAAAGCATCTACAAAGAGTTAAAAACCATACAGGCCTACTTGAACTGTACTAAAAATTAAAAAGTAAGGAAGCAAAGGAAGACGATGATTAGCAGACTCAAAGGACAGGTTATATAAAATACTTTTAGCAACATATCTTGATCCAGGCTTATTCAACAGTATTAATGTAATAATCTTTCATGTTTATTATTACATTGTGGGTTTAGTTTCACATATTGAGGAACTTGAGCCCTATATTTTAATTTTATGACTTTATTTTTTGCTGCTGAGATTTAATTAATTAATTTATGATACTAATAGGCTGCGTGGTGCCATTTATGGTACCAATAGGTACTAATAGGCTGCTTTAACAAGAAGTCCATGCGTGTCTAGTGAGATTGGGTCAACGAGGCATATGGTGTCACATTCATTTTTTATGAAAAAGAAAACTATTGGTGATCAGCTTTAGATTATATATTTGACTGAGTCCAATTTTAACTGTAAAAATGGCTGGAGTTCTAAATGCCATTGATAAGATTGCCGATGGCAACTGTATATTGATGTTTTTAGGTGTATTTATTTACCTTGTATTGTTGGTTCACTAAGAAACATAGACTGATAAATTGTATGGCACTCAAAATTATATAAAATGCTACCTAAGGCCTGGGCAATATACTGTATTATATTTGCCCTATAACAAGAGTGTTTTCTGCATGTTTTGAATTTGTTCCATTTTCTTTTCTTAGACTTGTCCTAAACTCTAAGCTAGAAGCAATGCTTAGGTGAAATCCCTACCTTCTTGAACGATAGAATAAATGAATCTAAGAAAGTCATCTCTGGGGAAGAACCCAGGCATAGTTGATACTGGAAGTGAAACAAGGTTCTTAGTTGCAGTCAAAGGAAGAGACACCATCTTCCTGATGTGGTGACATTCAGTCCTAAGGAGCGAAGTGCAAAATAGTCCTTGGTTTACTTAATGTACTAAACCTAAAAGAGCCTATGAGCAATGAGACAGGCACCTTAGAAAACAGACTCTAAAAGGCAGTGTAATGAGAAAAAGAAGAGGCAAGCTCATTAACAGTGTCCCATAAAGCCTGGCTCCAGAAAATACTAGCATCTCTATCCAATTCTGTCTACCACCCAGTGTTTGCTGAAAACTTGTGATCTGTTGGCAAATGTTCTGGGAGTGCATCCCACTTAACTATATTCTGGACTCACTCCACTCCGTACACTGGGAAATCCCTCACTGAAAGCAGCCATTCATCTGACTTGGGTTTCTCTTTCTTTCTTTTGAACAGCAATTCAGTTTCATTAACTTTGCGATGAGACTCTATATGGGAGGAATGAGCAGTTGCTAGGGGAGATACAAGCATTTCCTCCACACTAGACCAGTTCTTGAGTGAGTCAGCCGGCCGATTATGAACTAAGGTTCTACACCACCCACTATATCCTAATCCATCTCTCTCTCTTTTGTTCCGCCTGGCCCCATGCCTGGTATATGGAAGATAACAGCCACAGGCAAAGTGCTTTTCCCCCTCCATTAATTCCCTTCGTACACACATCAGTATCAGGTTGACATTCTATTTATTTTGTCTCTTGGCTCCAGAAGTCCTGCTACATAAGGAATGACTTTGTATGGTTATACTGGATTGCATATGACTCATGCTTCTACTTCCATTTCCAAAGAAACCTTCTTTTGCCCCTGACACCCACAGAAATGTGGTGCAATGGCCAAGCACTTGAGGGAAGTGACAGGTTGGAAGAGTATCATGAGGAGCCACCTACGGCAAACTTGCTACTATACAGAAATGCTGGGCCAGCAAGGCTGGTAAGTCATTGTGGATTAGTGGTTTCCACATAAACAAAGTTGCCATATTGCACAAGGATATGCAGTCATGGCATGGTAATATTATGTGCAGACATCACCTTAGCATGTGTCGTTCATCAGGGTTAATTCTAGCTAGTTAGAAGCAACTTTCTGATATTTTTCCTCTTGTATCTTTCTGGTCATCTCCACCAAAGATATTTCTAATCATGTCAATAGAACTTTTTTTAAAAAATGAAATTTTCTATGGCTTGTCTCCATAGTGTTCTGTCCATCTGTAGATTTTCTTTAATTTGCTTTTTCAAGTCTCTGAGCAAAGCCATTTTCAACAGATAGCTCAATTTGGGATAGCAGTTCAGGTGCATAGCAGTCTACTTAATTGTCATCTAAGGGCACTTCCATGCTGAAGTAAGAGTTCCTGAATATTTCCATTTGAATTTGGATTCCCCAAATAATGTATTACATTTGTTTTACAAAGGTATTACTTCTTGGACAGTTGCAACACTTTCTTATTTCTTACTTGTAGGGTATAGTTATAGATAGATGTAGAGAGATATAGATATAGATGATGTAGATATAGATTTAGATTATATAAAGTGTTGTTGGATGATGTCCCCATACATCATTCAGTGTCAATAAAGACAATAGAATGGGAGATGGAGATAATTAGTGGAGCAAAATCTACTGGATTGCCATCCCATGCAAATTTAGTTGGGAAAAACAATAAAAAACAGGAATCATTTCCATTATTTCTATAGGCTTTGCACAGAAAGGCTTCTTACAGATTGCACCTTCAGGTTAAATCTCTACTACCTGGGATTCTTTGTAGCAACCCACATTCTTTGGAACCCCTATTCTTTTTGGTACACAAATCTACTAGTGGAAGCAACCACCTCAGATTGCCTTTTGGGAAGGGGGATCTTTGCTTTTTATGGAAATGGCCAATGCTCTATACTTTTTTCTGCTATAAACCTTATTCAGAATGCCATACATTTTAATAAGTAGCTGATTATGTAAATACATATAGAAATAGTTTACAATAATAATGCCATATTGTTGAGGGTTCTTTCCTAAAAGATCTCAGATTCCTTTTTAGTATATTTCTGAACCATTTTTACAGGTAAGGGCTAAATCACTAAGTTTTCCAAGTCATGTCAGAGCTTTTCTATGCTCATTGGTGGTAATATTCAAGAAAAGCATTCCAGGAGAGTGGGCGTTCATTGCCCCCAGTTGGATGTTGTTACACATAATGACTGTCTCAAAGTGCTGCAGTTTTTAAAGCTATTTGCTCATCCTGGCACATTTACCATGACACAGTGAAAGGGTTCCCCCCTCTGCAAATCTCCATGAATTACTTCCCACCAAGACCCCTATGGACAGGATGCACAACAGTGTTTAAAAGCAGCATGAGAAATTCCATTATGATTTATTTCTTAGTAAAATATCTCTATTCTCATTCATCAGAAGGACAGCTGTGTAAATAGGTCATCGCGTATGGGCACTTCACATTATCTGCAGGCTTTTCTTTTATACACGCAGGGTATATTCTGCATTAATCTACTGACAGAATTAATAATGAGCACATTTGACATTTCTGGATTTGGATGTGTATATGCCGCATATACATACACAATGCAATCGGATAAATTTGGACCCTCAACTTGATGTTCTTATGGAACCTCACTTTGCAGATGATAATGTGCTTGGGTTCACTTATTTCAGAATGATGTAAGCCGGGGTGGCGGTGGAGAGGGGTGGGTGGGTCCTTCTATTCAGACCGTTAAGTGTATTCCATGTTCCTGCCCTGATGGTACCTATACTGGAGGTTAAAGCATTCTCTTTGTCAGTGTTTTTCAAACTTGGCAACATTAAACATTCTGGGAATTGAAGTCCACACATCTTAAAGTTGCCAAGTTGAAAAATACTGCTCTATGTGGTTGGGTGGGTAGGTGAATATGTAAATGTTCCTAAGAATGGGAATCTGATTTAAGTAATGAGTAGTGGAGCAGGATTTATAATGATAACATACAGGAGATTTATTTACAGGAAATACTTTACAGGAACAGGCAAAGCTTAGCACCTGGATAACTTTAGAGCCAGTTTGGTCTAGTGGTGAAGGCACCAGGCTAGAAAGTAGGAGACTGGGAGTTCTAGCCCCACCTTAGGCATGAAAGCCGGCTGGATCACTTTGGACCATTCACTCTCTCTTAGCCCTTGCATGGTTGTTGTTGTGGGGAAAATAGGAGGAGGAAAGAGTATTAGGTATGTTTGCCACTTTGAGTTATTTATAAAAATAATAAAGGCAGGATAAAAAAAAATCTTAAAAAACCCAAAAACTAAAGTATGTCCTACCAGGAGGAGTGTCAAAGAGCATTGCTTTGTGTGTATGTACCTAGGAAGAAAGGCAGAAGGAAGTGATCTCAGATTATTGATCTCATAAAACGAAGTGCAGGCACAGTGATGTAGAGCATATCCTTCATTGTCTATGTGCCTCCTACTGGTCCTTGTGGTTAGCAGATCCGTGAAGATTCATGAGATTTGCATCTCCATCAACTTATACAATCGGCATATGACCAACTTCCCTGTCAAGAGCCTTTGGAGGATGTCTTCTGCATCATTCAAATTCAAGGGCTTCTTCATGCTTTGCTTGTATTAGAATAAACCAAACATTGCAACTGTTGTGCCACAAAGCTCTCAGTGAATATTAGAAATATCTCCTCTACTTCAGTTTACATCCAATCTCTATTGTCTGATCAGTTCCTACCCACAGCTATAACATCAGATGAAATTGCTAGTCAAGGCAACCTCTTATGTGACCAGAGTACTATTTTGGATTTCATTTGAAAATGTGAATCCATTTCAACAATGTTAATTTTTAATTTTTTTTAAATTTTAATAATAACAGAAAAAAAAACCAAAAAAGGAACAAAACACAAAGATAGATACATTATAAAAAAATTGCATAACAAGTGCTTAAAAATATGTGGAAAAGATACAACAGAAAAAAATAATTAAATGATTAAAATATAAAGTGTAATATTTCATTACAACAGTAAATAGTTACAATTCTATATATATTTATCTAATGCAAATATTATGCAAGTATATATATTTATTTCTAATACAATTGTATAACTAACATGCTTTTTCCTAACTTACTCTATTTTGTATTAATGAGCCCCATATTTATTATACTTGTCCATACAAAGTCTACGTCTATAGGCAGTCCACTCATAGGTGGCAAGTACAATCAGGTCTTCATTCCATTGAGTGAATGGGGCCATACATTTATCTTTCCAATGTTGCAATATCAGTCTTTTAGACATAGTAAGGCCATGGAGAATCAATTTATGCTATCCAGTTGTCAAATTCCATGTACTAGGTATGTATTCAAGAGAATATTATCCTTTGAAAATTTTAGCTTTTGTTGCACAATCACATTTATATGATCCATTATTTTCTCCCAAAACTTAGTAAGTATAGAACATTGTAAAAACATATGTTTTAATGAAGCATTGTCCTTATTATATCTCCAACAAAATGCTGTCTTAGTCCTTTTCTATGCAAACATAATGGAGTCCAATAAATTCTAAATATTATTTTTTGTTGTATAAGTCATAGTTTAAGATCCATTGACACTCTTGTTATAGAAGTTAAGACACTCTCCCATTGTCTAGGCCATATAGAAACTTCTAATATCTAAACAATGTTAATTTTAAAAGTTGAAAACTCTGCTTTTGAGAACATTAAAATCAATACTGTCAACAAAATCTACACTGTACACAAACAACAAAATAAGTATTTTAAGATGATTTGAAAGCCTGGTAGAGTTAATACTTTCCTTAAATGGCACTTCTGCTTATTATTTTCAGATGAAAGGGCCACCCACCATGGTCCTATTACTGGGCATGCGATGGATACTTCTTAAAGCAGACGAGAGACATCTGGGAGGGACTAACGGTATAAAGGCAATTTATCATGCCTTACCTCTCTGTGCTGATGGAAACTGTGAGAGGTGGATTTCCACAGAAATTTTTAAAGATTGTAATCAGTGTAGATAGCCTGCCCAACTGTGTCTGTGTGATAGAGTTAGAGATAGACAGACAGATGATGGATAGATGAGTGGATGGATGGATGGATGAATAAAAAAAGGCCAATAGAAGACTGAAGAGTTGGGAAGAAGCAGAGACCAACCACTTGTCTTGATGTGCTTTGGAACATATTCACTAGAATGGGGAGGGACCCTTTTTAGTAGTCACACTTAATTTGTTTAGCTCAAGGGCTACTGGGGGCAGGGTGAAGAAAGGATTTCCCCTTTTTTTCTGGGTTGGTCAGGCAACTGACAGAAGGTTTGGATTCATACTCTATGTCAATTCTATGTTAGGATTAACGGTATCAATTTAATTAGACCCTGTAAGATTTGGTTTTGTTCAGCATGGTTTTTCTTTCTCTTTGTTTTTGGATTGTCTTGTTCTGGTTTTTTAGAGTGTAAAGTGCTCAGAGTCTCTGGGACTCAGGCATTTTTGAAATCTATCAGTCAATCCATCAATCAATCCTGCTTCAAAATGACAGAAATTTGTGCTACTGATTTTCAATAATTGTGCCACCAAAATTCTGCAATGGAATTGGAGATTGCTATTCTAGGGATTCCCAAAAAAAAAAAAAGTACGGAGGGCTATGGTTTGCCCCTTTAGTGTAAAAAATTGTTGTACTTAGAGCAATAATTACCAATTCTATGGATTTATGCTTCTTGGTGCAGACTAATATCCATCTCACTTAACTGAAAGTTTAGAAGAACATCTCAACCCCCACATTGTAGAATGCTCACCCTTCTGTAATTTTTTAAAATTAATTTAAAATACAAACTACAAAACACAAAACCAATAATAACAAAAACATGGATGGTTTAGAAGCAGAATTTTATAAAATGTTTTAAAAAAAATTAATTCCAAAACTGGAAAAATTATTTAATAGTATTCTAGAAGGAGGAGAGATTCCACCATCCTGGCAGTATTCTACAATAGTTTTGATTCCAAAGTCTGGAAAAGATAAATCAGAAATTGACTCACATAGACCGATATCATTAATAAACCAGGATGCAAAGATATTTACAGCAATATTCATGAGAAGATTGAATGGATTTATAGGAAAATATATTAGAAATGATCAAAGTGGAATTATAAAAGGAAGACAAATGGTGGATTTAATGAGAAGGTTATTGAATGTAATTAATTATATAAAAGAAAAAGAAGTAAAAGCTGGAGTACTAGCATTAGATATCTTCAAAGCCTTTGATTTGGTAGAAAGGCCAGCATTAAATAATTTAGTTCAACAAATGGGATTTGGAAAAAAAATTCAACAAATTATTACAAAATTATATGCAGGGAATAAAGCTTCCATATTAATGAGGGAATAACAGAACAATTTAACCTAAGCCAAGGAACAAGACAGGGTTGCCCTTTATCCCCAATTTTATTTATATTAGTGATAGAATTATTGGCAAATGTGATAAGAAAAGATAAAGATATAGAAGGGACAAGGAGAAAAAGTAAAGATCAGTTTGTTTGCGGATGATACTTTGTTAACTATAGTAGAACCATTAAAAGCCCTTGATAATATTCAGAAACATTTAGAAGATTTTGAAGAAGTAACAGGTTTGAAAATAAATTGGAACAAGTCTGAGATGATGTTAATCAATGATAGTAGAGGGGAGATTAAAGTTACAGAGAGTTTTAAATATTTGGGAATAAATATAGCTAAAAATTTACAGGAATTAAAAACATTGAATTTTTATATGTTGAAAAAAGAAATAAAAGAAGAAATACTTGGATATAAAAAATTGAAATTGTCATGGTTTGGGAGAGTAGCGTTATGTGAAATGAAGATTTTACCTAAAATTAATTTTTTATTTTGGATGCTACCAGTAAAATTAACAGAAGAGTTAAGACAATGGCAAAATATCATAAATAATTTTTGCAATGGAGATAAAAAATCAAGAATAAATAAAAAGTTATGGTATGCATGCCAGAAAGAAGGAGGGTTAGGTATTCCAAATATTAATAAATATTATATAGCTAATCAAATGAAATTGTCCCTAATATGATATATGGAATAGAAAAATTGATTTGGGGAGAAATGGAGTTAGGAGAGATAAGGGATCAAGATTATTTTCTTTTTACACAACATAAAAAATGTTATAGAAATAAAAAACCCAATTAGCAATGTTATCTTACAGACTTGGCATAAAAATAAAAAAAATATTTAGTCCAGGAATATCACCATTGACCTGAATTGTAGACTTAGAAAAATTGCCAGAGAATCTTAAGGCAGGATTAATAAAAGATATGGAGCGAGCTGGAATATTAAGATTGAAAGATTGGTTAAGTAAAGTTTCTTGTAGAGATGATATAAAGGAAATATATGAACTAAGTAAAATATCTTGGTATAATGTACTGCAGTTGGAGGCGTGGACTAAGGATTGGGTAAAACAATATGGGAAATGCAGACAATTAACAAAATTTGAGGAATTAATAATACAAATGAAACAGAATGATACAAACAAAGTAACAAAAGGGTTAACAGGTAAAATATATAAAATATTGATAGAAGGTAATCAAGCACAACAAGGAATGAAATTTAGTTGGGAGAGTGATTTAGGTATTAATATTACAGAAGAGGAATGGTCAAAGATTTGGACGCAAAGAATTATGAAAAATACTGTATGTCTGTTAGAATTAAAGAGAATTGTTATAAGACAAGTTGAAAATGGTATATGACCCCAATAACTTTAAGCTATTATAATAGAAGTAATTTTAAAAATTGTTGGAGGTGTAAAAAAGAAATTGGGACTTATTTGCATTTATGGTGGGAATGTGAAAAGGTTAAAAAAAAATGGGAAAAAGTTTTTGTTGAGATTAATGAAATATTATCTATTAATTTGCAAATAAGTCCAAAAATTGCATTACTGTTAAATTATGGAAATATGAAACTAGAATGGCAAAAGAAAGAGATGATAATAATTTTTGTTACTGCCTTAAGATTAATAATAGCTAAAAATAGAAAGTGGATTTTGAATATGAGCTTGAAGATTGGTTTAAAGAAATATGGAATATTGCTCTTAATGATAAATTGACATGTGAACTAAAATATAAAAAGGGTCTGGCGAAAAGGAATGATTTTGATGTTATATGGGGTGAATTTTTGGAATATGTTTTTGTTAAAGGGAAGAGAGTAAAACCAGATCAATACATATCCTTTTGGAAAGGAGGGCTTATTAAGAATTAGTAATAATAAAAATTTATGATAATAAAAAGTAAAAAGATAAGGAGGGTTATAAGTCCCACGGGTAACGAGTGCACGTAGAGATTAAGTTTATATGTGTTCTATTTTGGTTGTTTGAATTATTTTATGTTTTTGTTATTACTGGTTTTGTGGTTTGTAGTTTGTATTTTAAATGAATAAAAAAAAATTTTAAAACCCTTCTGTAAGTTTAACAGAATAAATGTAATTATAAGAGGTTACTCTACTGAAGCCAATTTTTTTATAGCGCTCCTACAACTGTCTTGACTTTTCTCTTTGTTTGCAGGCTAGGTAGCAAGTCAAGCATCTCTGAAATGAACGGGCCGTGACTTGGTGCAGCCCCTGATCTTTCTTGCTTGTTCTCTATTGTTTCCTAGCAAAGTCAGTGCTTTGATATGGAATGTCTCTTTCTCTTAACAGTATTGTGCTGGTTTTGGTAAAACAAAACAAAAAACAAAAAATAAATGAGCTAGGAATTAGAGGAAAATCATGGACTTTAAACCTACAGTCAACTTCATCCATACTGAATAACTTCGGGTTTAAAATACATACATCAGAACTGATGAAATATAATGTCCAGGATGTTGAACCACCTTCTCCTCAAATAATATTCCATTACTACATATAGCCTTGGGAAGTCATAGGCAAATTCAGGGATGTCCTCAGGCTGCGGTCAAAAAGGTCAAGATGGTGGCTGTGTTGGCACAGTTGAACCTCTGCTGGTTTTGTATGTGCGCCGCATGTGCAACGCACTTAAAAACAGGGAGAATTTTGATCACATCATTGCAGCTGCCATCTTGACTTTTTTTATCACACCCTGTGGACCCCCTGGGCAAATTGTTATTTATTCAGCTCTACCATGTGATATGATGGTAAAATTGCTTTGGAATTGCCTTTGGTAATTTGGGTTGCTTTATTCGGGTACCCTGGAGTGGTAATCTTGTTTCTGATTAAGATCTGAAGCAGACTCTCTCCATGCTCTGTTTTCAGAAATTTCAGACATTTTCCTCATTCCTCAGTCATCAGATGGCCATGATATTTTATATTAATTTTATCAGTTTACATGATAGTAGCCCTCTTCCAGAAAATTACAGACAAATAAGAATGAATATGTATATACAGTAGATATTATTATTAGTGTCCTATGGGTGGAAAAGAGGAATAGAAATTGTAGAAACAGAACATTCATGATAAAAACAGAAAACAAGATTTTTTTTCAGTGAATTAAGCAAAAAATGGGGATGCCTTTCTTACAACTTGCCAACATATCTCCCAAAATAAGGAACCTTTGAATCTTTCACAACTTGTTGCCTTTTGAATTATTTTGGAGGGGGGACTCAAAAACTTGTTCATAATATATCATAGACTGTTAACTCCTAAGAAAAATATCCTCATAATTTATATTACAGTATATCGCTTTATACTGTAATTACAGTATCAGGTTGACCTGTGGCTGACATAACGCACAGATGCTTAGAAAACCATACACATGATAGAAATCGAGAAATCCTGAATTTAGGAATTTGGAGATGGAGCCACTAAGTCTAGACATGTTGTTGCAAAGATGCCTGACTTAAATAAGTATTGCCACTCTGTAACCCTTGAGTCCAGTGACAGCTATTACACATTTTATGACTCACAAAGCAAAGCTCTGTAAAACCTGAAGAACTGGCTTTGTGATGTTGTGTGAATATGTGCAGGCTGGGTCCATCCTGTCTTCTCAGAAGCCAGTGAATCAACCTTGTGAAGAGTACAAAGAGAAGATGCTAACAGTGCAAACTGATGTTACTATCTTCTCTGCAGTGGACTATAGAGTGCAATTCTATACATGGCTCCTCTGTCCTATGGCATATTGAGTTCAGTGGAACTTTCTTCCATCCATTTGTGCTTAGCAGCACTTCCTCACCATTTCCAACTTCATTCCCCCGCCCCGAAATATCAGAAACACTTTTTTCACACCACCTGAAAAGGTCCTCACCATCGCTGTCTCGTAGGAACTGTGACATTCAGCTCGCAGCTAGCCTCCCCCCAACCCCTCAGCCTCATTACTGCCTTGCTGTGTTTGCTTTTAGAGTAAGAAAAACAACCAGTCATTCAATTAAAAAAAAAAACACAATGAAATGTTGGCAAGCCACCGCTGTACCTTGACTTTGGGGTGCGGGGGAAGCTAAAGAAGTTGGATATAAGAGAGGGAAGGAGTTGGGGGATGGATGAGATGAGAGTTCTCACTAATGGGAAATAACCTACTTTGTAGCTTCATTGTTAATACTAAAGGGCTGTTCTCACATCCCCTCCTGAGCCACAGCTGAGCTGGAAATTAGTCAGCTGATCTACTGGAAAGCTGCAGAAACTCAGGCATTGTTGAAAGAGGCCCCTGCATATTTTTTTTTATTTGCTGTTGTGTTTATTAATCTTATGCAAGCTGTTATGGATGCTGTTTCAGTCAACAGCATACTTTAATTTAAAAAAATGAACTTCAGGAACAGCTGATATTGACTTCATTGATCTTTAGTCCTCTGTCAAAAAGACAGTGTGCTCTCATATGAACCTGTATAACCTCTGGCATAATCTTTGGCACTTATTCTGCTTTAAATGGGTTAGGAGTTTCCCACTCGACAATGGTTGAGGAATCACCATTATATATACCCTATCAAAATACTGTCTCTGTGCTAACAATATGCTTACCAATGGTGAGCTGACCCATACTCAGTTCAACCAATTTTCTGGAGCCACAGATATTTCTTTTATTACCAACTCCAGTTGGAAGTGGCAATAATCTTTTGGTGTTACTGTATAAAACAATAATGCCAAACCATATACACAGATTTTTTTTTATCCATAATATAGATGCATTGAACCACAAAATAACTATAGAAATTGAGCTCACATAAAAAATCAGCTAAAATCTATTGAGACAGTTTGTGGTTCAGTATACTAGGAAAATGCAGTACTGGAAACACAGACAGTATTCACAGGAGAATAACAAATTCAAAGTTATGGTATCCGCTGATGGAGGAGGAAGAGGAGGCGGCTATTCTGTAGATCCATGCTTAGAGGGGATTACATTCTAGAATTTACCTTTCAGAGAACAAGAAAAAGGAGACTGAGTTAAATTAGGAGTAACGTATGCTTACTGTATTTAAGTTTTTAGCCTTAACCACATATTTAGTTACAGCTGAGCTCCTTAAACTGGTAGTCTCTGAGTTTGAGTTCAGGTTCCAGAATATCTAAGCAACATGGCCAAGGATGGGAGTTTTAGGAGGGCATCAGTATGGAGAATGCTAAATTACAGTATGGCACGAGGATTAGGGGAATGTGCCAAAACATTTATAGAAAAAATAGGTTTTGTGCATTTAGATGAAGTAAGGGATATCACTGACATGTTCAAAGCATAAAGAAAGAGGACAAATTTAAAAGAACAGAAGATCTCAGAAAGTTGAGTGTCACAGAGCTAGGGAGCAAAAATTATAAGATTATAATGGTTGTAAACTAAATATTAAATACATTTACACATTTTAAGCATCTTGGGGACATCTATGCTGGACATTAACATTTGGAACAATGACACTCTTTTAACAGCATTAGAGAGGAAATTTTGGCTATAGTACGAATGCTCTTAATAGATACATTTTTAAAATTAATAATGAACTGCATCTACAATATTTATTCAATCACTTTTTTAAAGGCCTGCCTCATTCAGATACTACAAAAAGTCACAACCTGGATTCCAGAATAATGAAATTTATCTTGATAGTGCTTATACTAATCATTCCTACTGGCAATGAATTTTGGAGAAACTAAAACTTGGGAATTTCCCATTAAAATATCAAATTAAGTGTAAAAATAAATCTTCCTGGCATAAACTACTATGAGATCCAGCCTTGTCCTATGGGCTTGTTAGACTTCTTCTCCCTATAGTTATTTCTTGGCATATCTTACACAATTTGCAAGCTGACTAATGCTGAAACACATTACTCTAGGGCATAGATTTCTCTTAAAACTGCAGACAACATACCAGACCAACCAATCTCTTCAGACTGCAACTGTATGTATGTATGTATGTATGTACGTATGTATTTATCAGTCAAATTTGTATAACTGCCCATCTCACAGAAAAGTGACTCTGGGCGGCTTACAACAATCCAATAAAAACAACACATACATAAATGATCAGTATAAAAATATAAAAATCAATATTAAAAGATAAATATGATAAAAAAACAAATATACAAACCCTAGGCAAGAAAGAATAAGGCTAGCTAACTCAACAATAGAGCCATCTAAGCATACCTCTGGTTTCCTGGGAGCCCCAGGCTTGGTGACATAACCAGGTCTTGAGGGACTTTCGGAAAGTCAGAAGGGATGGGCGGTGGGGGGGAAGAATGATCCACATGGTGAGTGCCACACCAGAGAAGGCCTGCCACCTGGGACCCACCAAATGTATGTCCCTAGCTGATGATACCCTCAACATGCCTTCTCTGCTAGATCTGATGGGGTGGACTGATGTAGTCAGGGAGATGTGGTCCCTCAGATAACCCAAGTAATAACTAATTAACTAATTAGTATTAGCAATAATGAGAATTTGTTCCTATTCTTATGAGCTCTTTTATCTCAACTGCTGTCTTTTAAATACAAGGGGAGAAAGATAAATAGTCTTCAGTTATGGCAAGTCATCATGAGGACTCAGGAATGCTTCAGTAGGTATCATTATGATGATGCACAATAGGTTCTTTTTATGGATGAAAAGTTCATCTCAACCTTCCTTTGAGGAATTCAGAGCAACCTTTCTGCCTCCCAACAATACTCTGAGGTAGATCACTCCAAGAAATCATTGTTCTTCCATCGCAATCCAGTGCATATCTTACAGGACATGGGGATATCCATGCACTGAGGTTTAACCCATTGAAAAGCAATATTCTAGCCAGCTTTCCCCAAATTGGTATCACTGGTTATGCTGCACTGCAGTCTAGCACCACCTCATTGGTAGTGACAAGGGTAACCATAATGCTATATTCATTTCCATTTAGTTAAATGCCATATATACAAGGGAGTGTGTCCATTTCCCTCCACACTGGCTTTCACCAGAACTTTGGTGGGAGAACTGATATACCGTTTGGAAATAGGGAAACAATGTCAAAGGTTGACAGGAACAGCAGCTGCTTTTTGAAATGGGCTCTACCTAGAAGCTGCAGGAATGTATATCTGCCTCAGGGTCATTGGGACCTTGACTGAAATCCTTACTTGAAAATAATTTCAGCTTAATCAATGACTTCTAAGTAAACATGCTGAGATTGAGAAATCAGATTATTAAGCAAATGTAAACAGATATCAGAAAGGTAACACTTTTATTAAGTAAGCAAACAAGATTTAAATCTCCAAAAGATCTGTAATAAAACAAATTTAAAATCCAGCTTTTAAGGAGATTGTGGAATTTAGGGTACATCTTTGTACTACTATTTTTTTAATGGGCCTTCCTATTTGTCCTGACTGTCTGACAGGTAATACCTGTTTTCTTGTATTCCTCTGGCTGAATCTGGCAGGTTCTTTCAGATTGTAAGTCTGAAAATAGATTGTGCCACTTTTACATTTTTGAATGGCTCTTAATAGTAGAGAGTTTAAGGCATCTTTGCATGCAGGTTCATAAAATCTTCCTACTTTAGCATGCACGCCTAACTTATGGCCTTATTAGATCATTTTTTTATCTCGAAGGTTCTCTTCAACAGTACAAAATGAAATCAAACATGTAGTCTCCCTCCTGCTTAATCTCCAATTTGACTGAACATTACATGGGAATATCATACACAAATAGGAGCACGCAACAAGTACGGACATCTCCAGAGGTGGGGGGAAAGGGCAATACACACAACTGTTAACATCACAACCCAAATACCATACTTGTGTCAAACATCAGGGTGCAAGGATATAATAGCAGCATTTGTGGGATGATATAGTCACATGCTCATGCTCATTTTGGCATCATGGAGTTTGCTGCAGACGCAACTGACAGTGCAGGATAAAGTTAATTGACATATGGCAATTGAAGCAATCTACTTCCTAGAGAAAAACAAGGCAGGGAATGGGAAAACATACAAAATATGGCATATAGAATGTTTTTCTGTACTAGCAGTGGTATCCATATTTTCTTCTATGTAGCAAAATAACATCCTGTGTTTGAGTAAGTGCATATGTTTATGACAGTTGAATCAGTACCTGTTGTGGAATGAAGTGTGCATTTCTTTTTCAGCTGAATGTTCTTTGTAGCACCTTGAAATAGATGCTGAGAATGCTGGTGGCATCTTCCAGAGATGAAATTCTTGAGATCCTATTCCTCTCCATTTATATATCTTTACTCAGAAGGTCAGTTAGGCTTACTCCAACATAAATATGTACAGACAGCCTCCTCAACTAATCTTCTTGTCAGACTGAATTCAGACTTGGTCAGAATGGGCCTACCAAACACTGGCTGAGGAGGATGGGCAATACTGTCTTACAACCCAGAGCCCAACAGATTGAGAATGGCTACTATATCCCCACCTATGCAAGTTTGTTGTTCAAAGCACTATGGGAACATACAGTTTCCTCATGCATTAGACACACCAGTCTAATGACCAAGGTGGCACATGAGCAAAAGTCAGTCTTAAAGATGCTCCCTTAGCTACTCAGTCTGCTCTTGCCTGGTCTCATCTTCCCTCTTTTTCAAGGGCAGCTCTTCCTGGGCTTCTTCAGGGGTGTCTCAGCTAGACCCTGCATTGAGCCTGGGCTCCTTTCTGAGCAGCCCAAAGACTCTTCTATTTCTTGCAACAGGATGATACCTCACAACAGGAAGCCAGCCCAGCTGGACTACCTGGAATTGGTGTGCAAGTGCAGAAGCCAGCATGATGCACTTCCAGAAGAGAAACAAATGTGCTGGTTTGTCACCTAATGTATTACTTAGAAATATCTCAAATATTTGAAAAGTTATACAAATAGGTTTATAAAATGAGAGTTGTACTCTAAGCAATGAAACAAGGAATCACAAGCCCACATTTCTGGAAGTGGAAATCTAAATATTTCATTTTCCCCTGAACAAGCTGAAAGAAAATGCAGGAGGAGGATTGCCTGTGTGGGTGTGTGTATGTGTAAGAGAGAGAGAGAATATTAATAGTTACCATGGTCCCATTGTTGCCATAGCAATTGTAAACAAATTACTTTTGTGATTGAAGCTTTCTGTTTGCTAAAAGAATTGCCCCACGGGCAATTCCTGTCATTAGTGAAGAGTGAAGGGTTTGTTTTTTTTTAAAAAGAACCATGCCATTCCATCCAAAAAAAGACAGATAAAAGAGTACTTTTGAGAAGCCTTTTCAGGCTGTCAAGAGGGTTGGATGTCAACCAAGTACAATGGAAGAGTCTACTCCTCATGAAAATATTTAAGAATTCCAAAGTGTTTAAACCCAAAGCCGTGACTCTGCATTTTATTAGGATTATTTTCTCAATGAATAATAATTTACCTAGCTTTTTTATGTAACCCATGCACTTGCTTGAGCAGTAGCACCATCTATCAAGCGTTGCTGGCTGACCGGTACATCCAGTGACGTGCAGTAAGATCCTATGGAGAGATGTCCTATTTATCACCCCCGTCTTCATACATTCACTGAATGCCAGGGAATGGGAAAGGAGAGACCCAGACTGCTAGGGGTATCGGATCTGGGAGCAAAAGCCCAGATGCCCACTAAGACAGCAGCTTTCAGCATTTCAAATAGAAACTCTTAGCAATCTCATTTTCGTTGCTGAAGGAAACTAGCAGGCTCTAAAAGTTGTGGATCCCAAGTGTACTTTAACAGAAACTAGCAACATGCAGAAAAAATAATGCTTTTTTTTTTTTTTTTTTGCCTACCAGTTCTTAGTCAATTTGATGAAACAATTGTTTTCCAAATTTATTTCTAAGAGAAAAGAAAAAATTGGTGAAATTCTTATGGGTGGAATGTGGTGCTCTTGCACTTAAAAGTTATCTGAAGTATGTGAATGTCCTGTTGTTTCTTCAGCAGTCAGCAACCTTGTTGGCATCCCATTAACTCCCAGTACTGAGGGAATGTTTTCCATGGACCTCGTTTAGATAGGGAAGTAGGGGCAGGAGGCATCAAGCAGAATGAAAAATGTATAATAGAAAGTGGAGTCCTTAGGGTTCTCTGAGCTTGGTTCTTTTCTTGAAAACATTTCATTACCCAGCGAGGTAACATCTTCAGTGCTAGAATGGGATGGGGTTTGCTCTCTGGTTATATACTGTGGCATGCCCTGACAGTGTTGGTGGGGGTGGGGGGTTGGTTTTGTTCCTCTGGTAGTTCCTTGATAATAGAAAGTAACAACATCAGCAACAGCTCTCTATCACCACTTTCAACCATAACATAAGCTAAAAAATACCACCAAGAGAAATTCTGCAGGAATTCTTAAGCACTCTGAAAACGCTGTAGGGAAGCAAATTAGAAGCCTCTTTCCAGAGGGAAGAAAACTTCTTTAAGGAATTGCAAGTCAGCTTAATCACAGCAACAGCTCCCCCCATCATCTTGAATTGTACATTGACTTTTTATATAGAATGGTTATTTGTTATTTTAATTGTGGATATTTATATTTTTATTGTTTTTAGTGTCTTGGATTTTAATTGTAAGCCACCCGGAGTCACCCTCTGGAGGAGATGGGCAGCATATAAATTTAATAATAAATAAATAAACATTAATAAAAACATAAATGGAAATATTATTATGTAAAAATTGAAGGAGACCCAATTGGGAAAGATATGACTTCAGATAAAAGAACTATATGCACAACATAGTATCTTGGAAAATTAAGGGCTGACATTTTGTGGAAGATCTTCCATGGACAAAAATAGCAGTTTTTTGCAGCATTTTATCTCTACACCTGAGCAACAAGACTGGTGATGGAGGAGGAACAGACCGAAAGAGCACATCCCATTCTGATTCCTTGTGCATAGATGCTCTCCAGATTCAGGGTATCTGGCTACAAGTTTATTGCTGGATTTTGACATTAGGGATCCAAAAGATTAGCCAAATAAAACCACTTCCTGATAATTTCAAACTATCATGACTCACTCCAGATATTTTCTTGGCTGGAACAAGCCTGGACATAATTTTTTTCCTAAGCTGTACCTGGGTTACCAAGATATTAACTAGTGCTAATAATTAATCATCATATTTTAAGTTATTTTAGGCATTGTTGGAACTGGTTGTTACTTTGCCTTATGAACTGCTAACACACTTGTTTATGTGATCTTATATCATCTGACTGTTCAAACATCTTTTCAATGAAAGTAAAGCATGGATCCTTTAAGTAGCAAGGGAAGTTGGATGTCCACTTGAGTTGATTTAATCTCTTGAGAGAATGCCAAAAGACTAAGATTTGCTTTGTAGGTCTTCTAAGTGATCGCATACCTGTAGTACTGTACCTGGAGGCATAAATGCTAGTCATAGATCATCTGTAGGGCAATTCTTGAGTTATAAATAGAATTTTCAGTGTTTTTATTAATGAAGCAATTACTATATTTAAAATTGTTACTAAACAAAGATTCTAGTTGCTGCAATTCTAAGGTTAAAACTAACCCTCACTTTATCTCTCTTTATTGGTTGAGTGGTTAAGCAGTCAGTAAACTGTGTTGTTGCTTTTATAGACCAGAACAGGCACTGCTTTGCAACACATTTTTGCAAATGGTCCCACCCATTTGGCTGTGCATGTCATAACAGACAACTTGTAGCACAACTATGTACTCATCATGTCATGTTTCCTTTTGTTTTCATTCTTTGATGCTTTTTTCATCCATTTCTGCAGGCTATTGGCTGTATTGGCTAAATGCCTACCTTTGTTTCACAATGCAGCCCAATCTGTCTCAAGGTTGACCCATGGTAAGTCTGCTGCCCTATCCGGCAGCTGTTTATTCTGGCAGATATTAGATGATGGCCAAGAAGACTGCTAATTCCTTGAAGTTCTGGAACTTTAGCAGATGCTGCAACACACAGGTAAAACATCCATGTGAGGTAAAAAGACCCATGGTTATAATAAGCCCTTTTCAGGAGATAAGGCTGTATTACATTTTATCCTTCACACAGCATTCATGTGCATGGGGGTTCTGGAACAAGAACTGAATTCCTTCTTTCCAAGTACAGATGACTAAGAGCAGGGAACGCATTCTATCCTTTTCATGGAAGTTTCCTTCTAGCATCTTCTAGGGGGGGTGACCTTACTGATATGGTGGGAGTGTTCAATAACCAAGGATTTTGGGAGTGATCCTAGTGGGAACAAGAGCTCCTGGATGATAGGATCTCCTTTGCTATGGAGACATAGCATCTGAAGATAAGGTCAGCACATAAGGAACAGTTTCAACATGCTTAAGTTATGTGAAATAGAACCTATAGGTAAGAGACAAGGTGAAAATCAAAGCAGAAAAAAGGAAAAGATCCAAGTAGCTGTCAGAACAGGCTATCATGGTAGCCCAAGAAAGACAGAGGATGAATGTCTTGGGCCACAAGAAGTACATACTAGAAATGAATGAAGATTCTCAATAGCAAGCAAGAAAGAATTAAAAAGATACTCAGGGAGAAAAAAATAAATATATAAAACAATTAAACAAGAAAAGGAAAAGTTTGGAGAAAACACAGAAAATTTACTGCTAAGGTAGTAATAACAGTAATTGCAAAAGAGATCTCAAAGCAAATGAAGTGACTGAAAGATTTTTCAAATGGGGTACAGAGTGACAGAAAAAAAATCATGTCTTTTGGAACTGATTCTACTAGAACTATGAATAAAGTAAAGGGAATAAAGTAAAGATACGTATTATCACTGTATCTGTTTAACTGACATGACAAATATATTAAAAGTATAACTGGTTTACAAGAGATGACAGCTGGAACCAAATTTGGAAGCTGAAACACTCACAATTTGAGATATACGGATGCAACTTTTGTTAGCTAAGGGTAACTAAGGTTTAGAAGAGCTCATTATGAAAATAAAAATAGAAAATGAAAAATCCATTATCTTAGATTTTGATAATGTCAGCCTACATATTTACAGAATGAATAGCTAAAGTTCAAGGAATGAAGACACTAGGTAGTTTTGTTTCCTGGAGCTTCAAAATAGATAATGGGATGCAGAAGTAAAGAAGAGATTTCTCCTAGGAAGAAAGACACTAGAAGAGACTTAGACAATGTCATGAAGAATAAAAACATCTTGATGAAAATAAACATCAGTACTTTTAAAACAATGGTCTTTCCAATGGTAAGGCATGGCTGGGAAGCTGGACACTGGGGAAGAGTGATGGAAAGAAGGTGAACATATTTGAATTATAATTTAGAGATGATTACAAAGAATACCATGAAGTGCAAGAAAACTTGTTACTCATCCCTGGACCAAGTAAAAGACTCCTGCTAACAATTTGGGCCTGTGATGTGAGTGGCTGATAAATTGGAAAAAAGGATTGTGTTTGGCAAGGCTGGGGGGAACAGAAGAAAGTTTCAGTGCTTACAGCCATTGTTAAATGAGCTGTTGTAGTCCACCTAGATCAGGGGTTCTCAAAGTACGGCCCGCGGGCTGGATACGGCCCACCAGGGTCATTTATCTGCCCCACCCGCCTGATTGGCCGCCACCGCTGTCTATCAGAAGCGGAAGTGTTGGGGCTGCGTTGGGAGCTGCAGGCGATGCACGAGGAGGGAGATCGCAGAGCTGGACTATTCTACATGACAGGTATGCCGGGTCCGGCGGCTCTCCTCCTCTCATGTTTTTTTCAAACTATAGTCCCGCCGCTCAACATTCTGAGGGACCGTGAACTGGCCCCCTGTTTAAAAAGTTTGAGGACCCCTGACCTAGATGAGTCTGGGTATTTCCATTCTGCATATTTATATCTGTTTGTTTTTACACACAATGAGCTTTAAATGCAGAAGAGCTGCGTCTGTAATGTGGTCGATTCCAGGCCACGATAACAACAAAAGCACTACTGTGTGTCATTCAATGGCAATGCCAGAGCTTTAGCACATGACAGTGTCAGATTTCTAAAGGTGGATAATAAGAGTGAATAAGTGGTCACTGTGTACTACCTGATAGTTGGATGTGCCTGTTGCATTTTGCAGTCTATAAACCCTCACACACACATACTTTGCACTAGCCCAGCTCTCAGCTGTGAACCTGGATAAGAAATACCAGTCAAATTTTTGATGATATATGTTCCTTATGTTAGTTACTTAAAATCACAGCACGGTTCAAAAGGAACAATGTAAACATCTGCCACCAAATAAATGAAAAGAAACTGAAGCATTTGTATTGCACTGAAGACTGATGTTACTTAATGACGAGCCATGCCAACATCTGCAGTGGTATTCAAAAATAAGCCATGTTGTGCTCAGCTAAGCTTACACTGAACAGTATGCCGAAAACTGTTGACTAGTAGCTTGATTTAAGAATGAAGCTATTTTGGATTTTAGGCTAACCCTTTCTCTTCCCTTTGCACTATGGAGAGATAGTAATAGTAATACTACTAATAGTAATGGCTGTGAATACTGCAAAAAGATGAGATTTGTCATATGTTTACAATAGTAGAAATCCTATAAAAATGATTAATCGATCAGTTCTAAGAATCTGCTTAGTTGCAAGTCCAAGCTGACACATACATTGTTTTCCCCCATATTTAAGCAGCTTCCATTTTAAAGAGTATTGTAGAACAATAGTTTAACAAGTTGTTTCTCAAATAAAGCAGGTTAAGGCTGCCAGCTTACTACAGAAGAATTTCATAACTTTCCTGTTTTGTTAATAAATATATATCCATTGGAACAAAATTCTTTTGCAGAAACTGTACTTCAAAAATGCGTGTTTCGTGCCCCACTTGGTCTCAGATTCCATTCTAGCTGTTTAAAGTTCAACCAGCAATAAAATATTCCATTCTTACAGTCACCATTGAATTAAAGTTTTAAAACAATCACCATTTGTGCTTAGTATGCAGATCAGATGAATGCAAACTCCAAAAAACAGCATTAGGATTCTGGACACCTAGTCTTGCCTGGCTGTGAATAGAGAATAGGGTTGAATGTTGAAGTCCAGTTCCTCAATTCTGGTAGTTAATCCTCTTTGTAAGTCAATTTACATGTTAGGAAAAAAAAAAATCTAAAAGACAGGAAGTACAGAGCTTGGCTTTGAATTTTTGTCTTTAGCATTTCTCTTTTTATTTATTTATTTTGGTGACAAGGTTCCAAATTTGTGAAAATGAGTGTAAGTGATGCTGATTTGGCTATGAACTTTTTAAATCCCCCAAATGGGCACAATTAGTTAAAATTAAACAGTTTAAAGTCACATAGCCTTCCACAGAAGATTTAAACATGTGTTTTGATTACTCATCATGAAATTAATGGGATAATTAATACAATTAATGCCTATTTGATTGAGTGGTCCAGTCAAAAGAGGTTCCAAAGTATAATTTCTTTATTAAATAAATAAACCTACAGAAAATTGCACAAAATTTTAAAAATTACAGAATCTCAAGCTGACTCTCAACGTATACCTTGAAATGCAGAATGTCACCTCAGGCTATGATTGAATGCCTCTAGAAGAGCCACAGCTGTCAAAAAATAGCCCTTGCCCTTAGAAAGTATCTCTTAATGTTCAGCCAAAATCTGCTTCTCTAACTTCCACCCATCAGTTATATTCTTGTCTTCAGGCCTTCCTTGGTTGCAATGCAAATCCACCCCCACCCCAACTTCATAAACAGATTTCCTAGGATACAAAAGCTCCAATAAGCCAGTTTATTGGAGAGAAATTATGAAATTGTTATGAAAGAATTCCAGGGAACTGCCAAGCCCAGCCAAAGAACAACAGGGAAACAGTCCAACCAAATTCAGTTCTTTTATTGCTTACACCATATTGCCAGACTAAATGTTACATCTGTACTATACTAACCAAATAGATATATCCTGGGAGATTCTAGGGAGTGGCTATCTTAAGTTTCTTCTGTGGAGTCCTTGGGGTTCTCTGAGGTTGGTTGTTTTCTTGCAAACGTTTTGTTACCCACCTAGGTAACATCTTCAGTGCACTGAAGATGTTACCTAGCTGGGTAATGAAACATTTGCAAAAAAAACAACCAAGTTCAGAGAACCCCAAGGACTCCACAATTCAACCCTGAGCTACACATATTAGCTTCTATTGGTAAGTTTCTTCTTCCCACGCTCCTGCTTTGGACTGTGTTGTCTCTTGTCCCACCCTTCTTCCTGGGAACCTAGATCTCTAGTGCATTCCATCACAGGAACATTGCGTACCAAATGCAAATTCTTTTTACACTCGAATCAAAAGTTTAAAATTCTGGTGCCTCTTTCTCCTGTCTGAGTAATGCAGTGGGCTAGACAGCCCAGTTTCCACCTGTCCATATCACTCTGTTTACTTTTGACCATGTAAGATACAGCTCTCACGTTGTCTTCTGGAGACCAAATACAACATGATAGTCCATGACTATTTGGTAGGTTGTGTAATTCCATTGCCTTGGGAACCATAGAAATGTGTGGTACTGCAAGTATTCAGCAGCAACTTTTAAGAACACACACAGCACCATGTACAACTAACTCTTATAGTGGCTGAGAAATAGAATCAAATTTTGTGGTCCACTGGGAAAAAAACTGTAGAGAAAGTAATATAAGGCAAGAACTCATGCATGAACATGGACTCTTGCAGAAAGCTTTAATTACATTTAACAGGAAATTTAACAAAATGTTACTTTTAAAAATATCACACACTGTCAGCCTTTCAAGGTTGTCCAGATCAGGAAACAGACTCCATAAGAAGAGTAGAACTAAGCTTTACTGAAATAGGCTATAGTAACAGAATCTCACAAGTCTGATTGTGTTTTTCCTCCCCTCTCTCTTATACCCAGTGAGTCAAACAGGAGCCAGTCTCTTCCTAATACTATCTCCTTTCCCAGGGCTCAAGCCATGCTTCCGCCCTTTGGGTTTTTGTAATGACTTCTGAATATTTCCTTCAAGGCCATCTCCATGGCTGTCTGTAGAAGCCTCACACACACACACACACACACACACACACACACACCCCTGTGTCTGTTTTCATAACTCAGTGGAAATAGGATTACAAGGCTCAGTCCCTGTAGATCACTCCTAACAGCCCTATATGTGTGCGGAGTTACCATTCCAAAGACATAGATTTATTTATTTATATTTTGTCCAAAGCCTCGCAATCAATTAACCATCTTGCCAATTTGCTTGTTTTGTTTCTGCCATTACAAGAGAAGGGGGGGGGGGACAGCTAGAAAGTGAACCGTTAGGCGCAGATGGACTGTTATCTGTTTCTCAGGAATGCCCAAGGTCATACCAGCGTGAGACCAGGAGAGACCCAGTAGCATGCATGAGAAGGACTACGGGATGGAAGGGGGGAGGTGAAAGGAAAAGGGGGTAAAATAGAGTTTGGCGCACGCGGGCTTTTAGTCTCAGCAATGGCCTATAACTGTACACTAATCCTCAATAAATGAATTCTTCTTTGAACCTTAATAGGTTTCAATGGGAGTTGCTTTCATTGGGAACTGAGCCTTGCAGCCTCTTACATACTTATTTATATTTCAAATTTGTCACCGCCCATCTCACTGGAGAGTGACTCTGGATGGTTTACAGCAAAAACAGAATAAACATGAATTAAAATAGATAAATATTAATTAATTAATTAAAACTTGCTACAGTAACAAACTTCCTATATAATACTTCCAAGAGGCTGGTGTTAATTAGGTGTTAATAAACTCAGGGAGCGTCTTCAAAGCGCCAGCCATCCCCAGGATTGGTTTATTTTTCCTCGCCCCAGTCAAGTTGGCAGAGCCAAGCCTTCAATTCCCTCTGGAAAATTGGGAGAGTAGGGGCCCGCCTCACCTCTGGGGGGAGAGTATTCCATAGGCTGGGGGCAATGGCAGAGAAGGCTCTCCTCCTAGGACCCATCAGTCAGCATTCTCTCACTGACAGGATCCGCAGCATGCCTTCTCTGTTGGACCAGGTAGGACGGGTCAATGTAATGGGGGTGAGACGGTCCCTCAGGTAACCTGGACCCATGCCATGTAGGGCTTTAAAGGTGATAACCAACATCTTGAACTGGACCCGGAAACAAACTGGAACCCAATGAGGTCCCTCAGCAAAGGTGTTACATGTGCCATCCTTGGGGCACCCAAGATTGCCTGCATGGCCACATTTTGAACCAGCTGTAGCTTCTGTATACTCTTCAAGGGTAGCCCCATGTACAGTGCATTGCAACAGTCTAAATGAGAGATGACCGGGGTGTGAGTGACAGACTGGAGGGACTCCTGATCCAGGAAGGAGCATAACTGGCGCACAACACAAAGTGGCCCTCCTGGCCACAAAATACCAAGCTTCCAGGAATTCCCTTGCATAGGGATACCATAGTTTCAATTGGGAAACCATCAGTATCTTAGACCAAACTAAATCCAAAAATGCAAGGGAATTCCTGGAAGCTTGGTATTCGGACAAGTCAGCCATCAACAGGCACATAGAGATAAACATCATCTACATACTATTCAAAAGAGACAATAAAAAGGAAACAAAAAGACCAGACCATCTCCTTGGCAGCAATCAACACCCAGATAATCAGAGATTAACACCAAGATTAACACCAGACAAACAATCAAGCAGTAAACAATACCCTAATCAAGGAACTACCAAGGGGGGGGGGGAAGCCCACCCCCACCAACATTGGCAGGGCAAGCTACTGTATATAAACAGAGAGCAAACCCCACTCCCTTCTAGCACTGAAGATGCTACCTACCCAGGTAACAAAACATTTGCAAGAAAACAACCAAGCTCAGAGAATCCCAAGGACTCCTCAGTTCAACCCTCAGCTACATACATTCTCTTCTATAGGTATCAGTGAGTTAAATAGAATATTAAAAGTGTAAAAGTAAACAATTATTAATAGCAATAATATAGACATAAATTATATAACTTTATGAAATATAAATATGTATGGAATTTAAAATAAGGGCCTCGTCTCAGTCTCCCAGGTTCCTGGAATATTGGATCATGGAAGCAAGTTGACTTACGCTCCTTCCATTCACACTAATTGTGACTATCTGGGATCAGTATTGTAGCCTTGTATCCTCTTGGTGCCATCAAGTTTTGAGTCTTTGGAAAACTTCTGTCCTTGAACTAATTAACTTGTGGAGACAGTAGTGCACCATTTCCTCTGGAATTGCTGGATGAGCAATTACTTATTTTTGTAGCTTACATGCCATTCTGTTCCAAAAAAGGGCTCAGAGTAGCTCACAACAATATAAAAGTAAAATAGAAGGGAGAAGGTGAAGGAGAAGGAGAAGAAGGAGAAGGAGAAGGAGAAGGAGGAGAAGCAAAACTTAACCCTATAATTGCCTACTGTAGGGAGGGAACCTACCATACCATCAATCTTTCCAAAACAATATTTCCAAGGTCTTGGTGGCTTTCCTGAATGCCAACAGGGTTGATGCTGACTTGTCCTCAGGTGGAGCTCTATTCTAAAGGGTACAGAAAAGGCTGTCCTTTGGTAAGAATTCTTGCATCATCATACTCTGAGTTCCTTGGACCTTCCCCATTCCTGTAGAAATCAAGGACTGTTGAGCTTGTGGCATTTCCCCATGAATTTATCTTGAATGGTAGGATAGCGCTATGGCTTCTTCCCAGCTCAGTTATTCTTTCCCCCCTTTTTCTTCACCACCAAAAACACAGGTAAAAATGATGACAGATGGTAGAGAACTGGCTTGCTGCTGTTTGTGCACCTTACCATGGACCTGCTGGAGTCAGTGCTGGTTGGCTCATGGAGAGCTCTATGCAAGATAAGGAAAGTAAGGGCACTGATGGAGTCACATCAGGTACTTTAGAGGGTTGGAGAGAAGAAACCAGTGGCTGTATTAAAGTGCCCATTGTGATCAATGGCAAGAATTCTGTCTGTCTGTCTGTCTGTCTGTCTGTCTGTCTATATCTATCTATCTATCTATCTATCTATCTATCTATCTATCTATCTATCTATCTATCTATCTATCTATCTATCTAAACTATGGCTGCCATCAAGAAGTGTTGAAGTATAATGTCTGTCATCATCCAGCAGTACAGCCATTATCCATATCAGTTGTGGATGGTGAGACTCATAGTCCAACACCTTGGGTTGCTAAAGATCCCCCCCCCACACTTTTTTTATTTTTTGAGATAGAACTTAAGCATTCAGAATGGAGGTCTGAGCTATTCCAAAAGGGTTTCATGCCCCAAAGATTTTTCTCTTCCTATAAATTTTCAGTTTTCTATAAGAGGTCATCCATAGTTCATCAGTCAATTACTGATTTGCTGCAAATGTAAATCTTGGACTGGAAAACTGCTTCTGCCATTAGGAGAAAGTTCTTCTAGTGATCACCTGGTGATAGGCATCACCCATTTGCAAGTCTTGAAATACCCAAACCAGAAAGGACTTCGAAAGTGATATATCCTAAAGAAACCGCTAATGTACAATCTAAGATCAAGGGGCACACATGTCCCTCAAAAGTCTTGGAAATGGTTCCTGCAAAACCTGCCATTGAATCTCATGTCAATTTTTACTGTCACCAAAGGAGAAAATTATTAAATATAAAGGGAGTGAAATTAAATGCGATTTTTATCCTAACTTCACCCAGTTCTTTATCCTGCCCCTTCTCATTTCAGAATGCAGCCCTAACATACAGTACTATTTAAAAACCGACTGTGATCTTACTCTACCCCCCGCCCCCCACAAGTTGTGAGCCCTGATATAAGCAGATGTATGATTTAGCCTGGAAAGGTTTCTCCCCCATCTTCTGCCTCCTGCCTCAGACCAATGCCATCTTTTCCTGAAACGGATGATTTAAATTACATCATTCTAACTGCTGTTGTAGAGGCTGATGTTTGGCAAGACCTTTTGAACCATGCGATGCAGAAATACAAACCTGCAGAATCCCACATGGCCTGTAAATAAATCTTGCATCTTTTATTTAATCTCGCTGGTTTCCTGAAGATAGGTTAGGGAGTTTCCATCCCCTCGGGACAGAGTTGCATTGATACCGAGATGGAGAATTGGAACCATGTGGGGTCACTGTGAGGACAGACAACAATGCCCACACACTGGGGCTGAATGATTCTCATGGATTAAACTTCAAATGAGCCAAGCCTCTTCAATTATTGTTGAATGGAAAATGACTTCAGTTTGTTCTTACATCTGAGAACAAGAGATCACTTTGGCGAAGCATCCAGATCAGTGACATACATTGTCTTGAGATTATCTTTCTTTTTCTCTGCATACTTAGTCCACAAAATGGGCATTTATTACCATTTTAAATATTTTGTGTGGGGTGGGAGTAGGGGTGGGGAGTATATTTGGCATTGCCGTAGACCCGGGCAACAGAGAGGCTTATCCTCTGCTTTGAGACAGAAAAGACTTGATGTTTTAGAAGTAATTCAAGGCCTGGAATTGGAATTTTTGAAGATCCATTTTGGTGAATTGCTGCAATGAGGAAACCTGATAGCAAGATAAATGAGGTAGGAGACAGTGTGTAATTGCAGCAACTCCCTCATTCCCAACCACTGGTCCTGTTGGGTGGGGCTGATGGGATTTGTGATCCAACTATACTGAAACCCACTTTTTAAATCAACCTTCAGCCAGGCTTCTAAATTTTGCATTCATTCTAAAGCTGGATGTAGACCTCCTACAAAAGAAGTTAAGACTCAAAGATTCCAGGCTCTTAAAGTGGCAGTGCCAGAAACAGGGAAAAGGAAACAAACCCCAAAGCCTAAGGGGACAGCAAAGGAGAGCAGCCAGGACAAGGGGAGAAGGATGACCATTATCATTGAGCTAAAGCATGCCACACCAAAGGATCCAAACTTGCCATCTACCTTAGCTCTCCAGCTCACCTATGTATAGGAGGAGTGCCAATTCAGGAATGTCCCTGTGTGCTTCATCTTCTCTGCCACCCGGAATAGAGTTTTCAGCCAATTCCACTGCTCTGTTTGGTGAGTTGAGTCAGTTTTCGTGAACCAAGAACCTAAGTGTACCTGAAGGAACTTGCAAGAATTGTTCAAAGACTATTTCCTCCAGTGTTCCAACAGAAGTTCAAGCCTCAGGCTCTAGCCCAGCATTTCTCGACCTTGGCAACTTTAAGATGTGTAGACTTCAGCTCCCAGAATTCCCCAGCCAGCTGGCTGGGGAATTCTGGGAATTGAAGTCCACACATCTTAAAGTTGCCAAGGTCGAGAAACACTGCTCTAGCCATTTGGTCGATAAGTCCCATGGCCTACCTCATAACTCCCTAATGCTTTCCTCAAAGTCATAACCTATGCCAATAAACCTTTGTAGGCTGTGTGATTCAAAATATTGTCTCTTTCCAAAATCATTGTTACTTCCTCTATTCTGGGAGAAAGAAAAAAATAAGAATGATTGACAGCTGGAAATCGAATAGAACAAGAAACTACTGAAGAGTGACATGGTTAAGATATCAGGGACACAATTTAGATGTATGCACAAAGGTATCTCTGCCTTCTTAGATATTATCTCTTCCCATTATTATCCACTAATATTATTGTATCTTTACAGTGATCACACAGTGGACTCATGAATGATTAATTAGAAGGATTAAAGGAGATTTACTGTGCTACTGGGGTTAATATGGTCAGTGTTTGAAGGTTAAAAAAAAAAGAAAGTGTCAAGTAAATTGCTGCTTATTAAGATTATCTGATAAGCAAAGAATAAATAGTAACTCCAAATTCTTCTCTGGAATCAGGATTCTCTGAAAATAGCAAACTGTGCAAGTTGCTAAATTCTGTACAAAACTAGGAAACATCTGAATGTACAAATAAAATCCTGTACATGTAATGGAAGGCATGTGCGAGGAGGATACTGGAATGGAGGATCAAGGTTATCAGGAGGGAGGGGGAGCATTCCTGGAGAGGTTACAGAGCAAGCGCTTCCTCAGCCCACAGCAGGACTGTGAGAATAGGAAGAAGCTGAGACTGGCCCCTACCTAGAGTCTCACGGGGTATATCCACTAGTTACTTTAGCATAGGTTTAGTCTGGTGAGATTCTGTCTATTAGGTGCAAGCTAATAAAGGAACTATACTGGACTGGACCGCCCTGTCGTTTTTGGGCTGGGCCTGGCAGTACAAGACAATCTGTTTTCTTTTCAGAATTGATCCTTATTTCTGGCCCACAATAGCTAGAAAATATAATTGTTTGACTTTAGAAGTAGCATCGGTATGCACTTTCCCTGAGATTGGCTTTGATTTTGGTGGCCAATATTTATTTTCATTGGCCACCTTAATTCAACATCTTTGGGGACATCAACACATGGAAGTTTTGCTTGTGTTGTTTGCTTGTCATCCATACTCAGCAAAAACTGTCAAAAAACATGTATGTGGAAAGGACTCCAGTCTGTCTTGTGTGTACAGGAAGGGTCCAACTGCCATGTCTAACATGTTTAAAGGAAAAATGGTGTTAGAGGTAGATGGTGGGAAAGATATATATCTGGGATCTGGGAAAGATGCTACTAACCAGACAGGGGACTACTGAACTGGGTAAACAAAGAGGTTGACATTCTTGGTATAACATGGGAATCCTGGTAGAACAAAATTTTGTTATGTTTCTACACACATAGAGGCTTTGTGGACAGATTCCCATTGATGTCAGTCTTGGAAAATTACTGTGGATAGTTTGCACCTAATACAATCTCAATCAATCCCTAGATATCAAGCATGCACACTACTTGGTTCAGCTAGCAAAAATATAGTTTGATGTTTAAATGCATTAAACATCAGCAAACTTAAAAAAAAAGTTAACTGGCAAAGCAGGACAAGAGGCAGGTAAAAGCAGGGAGAAAGAGACATAAATAACAAACATGAATTACTCTTTTTATCTACATCAAATGGCACAAACTTTTCCAGAGCTAATAGAAGAGAATATATGTTGCTCAGGATTGAACTGTGGAGTCCTTGAGGTTCTCTGAGCTTGGTTGTTTTCTTGCAGACATTTTGTTACTGAATATGAAGATGTTACCTAGATGGGTAACGAAACACCTGCAAGAAAACAACCAACTCAGAGAACCACAATTAGAGCTTTTGGAAATAATCTTGTGGGTAATTAGAATGGGCAGTTGCAATGGGAGCGGCCTTTGGTTATTCCAGCTCTAACCCATTTATGTACGCAACAGCAGCAGAATAGAGATGGGAAGTAAGATACCAGGTGATCCCTACATCAATTGACACAGTTCCTGAAAATTGGTGGCATAATTTCCTGCCCTTTTGAAGTGGGAAATATTAAAAAATGATAGCGTAAGCCCTGAATTTACTTAACATGGTTTCAGAAAGCAAGGGAACCCCCGAACGTCTCCAAAAACAAGGACACAATTCAGAAAATCCCATTTCTATTCAGTTTGTTACATCACTTGCCTATCATAGCCTCCAGCCACCCTGAAAAAATTAATATGCAGCCTCACAGCTGTCACAATGTAGCCCAACCTTATATGACATAAACAAACCTCAGTGCCTGGATGTATTTTACAAGTGAAGCTGAGGCCAAATAAATTATGTAATGTTTTTGTGGTGCAACCTGTAAACTCAGTGCTGCATTTAGGCAGGATCATAAGCACAAACCTCAAAGAAATATGTGACTGGTCCTGTATGTTGCAGCGCTAGGCTTTTATAATCCTGCTGCCTAATGTGACTTCTAGTTTACTGATTTTCCGATATCTGTTTGTTAAATCCTGTTTTTTGTGATGGCTTAGAAATGGTTTTGTAGTAATTTATATATTACTTGATTGTGTTTTTCCTATTTTTTTCCAATTTTAAAATGTTCACAAAGTTACATTTGAAAGACGTATACGTTATATTCTGCTGGAACATAGATATTAGTGAAGTTGAATGGAAATGATTTGGAAAAATAGTCGTAATTATAATAGTAATGTCTAAGAAGAGAAATAGTAATGTCTAAGAAGAGAAATAATAGCTTTCTCCTTCTAACTTTTGTGTGTAAGGACACATCCAAGATAACAAGCAAAAGCCTTCTCATGTAGTCAAAGAAGCAGAGTTATATTTTACATGTACATGTTTCTTTTAATGAAATTCCTTAATTTTTTATCCCATTCTCCAGAGCCAGTTAATAAAACTGTACATCATCATTAAGTATTAATATCTTATCGCTCACATCGCAGCTCAGCTCAATTTGTGTCCCATCACTTACTTTTCAGTAGTTCTCATCTTTTATGTGTGAAGTACTAATGTGTACTTATTCACACATAAGCATATTAGCAACATCCTAATGGGCATTTTATTTTGCTGTGCATCTTCAGGCAAGATTTTGCTGGCCTCTGTTTTGAAAAATCTGACCCTGGTGACCAAAAATCTCACCTTCTCTGTAGGAAACACATGATTCACTTCTTATGTCGGCCAGGTTCAAGGGCTGTCTTCCCCAAGAGAGCTGTCAGAATTATAAATATAGCAAGTGATTATTATTTTGTT
The DNA here is from genome assembly GCF_059951505.1 of Python bivittatus. Classification (NCBI taxonomy): domain Eukaryota; kingdom Metazoa; phylum Chordata; class Lepidosauria; order Squamata; family Pythonidae; genus Python; species Python bivittatus. Next base: position 8,643,831 of record NW_028277097.1, read on the forward strand.
AAGGGTTTTCAGCCTGGTAATCCTGTTATTTTTGTCCAGCATGATGGTAAACAGGACTGGTTTAGCAGCACATTGGTGCCACCTTTAGGTAGGATATAAATTTAAATATATTTTTAAGACTGGGGGATGGTATGGGCAGAATTTGGGAAATGGAAACCAGAGACTTGTATTTCAGTACTCATTTTGCCCTGATGCTTATGCCGGACATACCTGGGAAACTGCTGAACTTACTATGAAGCAGTCCTGTTATGCAATGCTCTTATAAAGGCAACATAGGAGCCAGGCACATTCCACCAGAAATATGTTATGCTTAGTAGTTCGGTGATGGGTTCATTGATATGCCTGAATGCTCAGCATGCTTCATATTCTCCCATGCAGACATGACAGTTTTCATTATTTTCAATAAAGTTCAGTGGTAGGAGACTTTTCTGATTCATCTTTCTCTCTTCGAGAAATCTTTAAGGGAAAACTCTGTAACTTCATCTCCTTGGAGAGAAAGTGAGAATAAATTCTGACCATGCTCAGATGGAAATAAATAGTTAACTGTACTAAGCAGAAACCCCATATTTCAATGATATATTTTCAGTAGAATTTTCTGCGTCTTAGGAATACAAAATAATATGCAGTTATAATTACTTACCAAATACTGTGTCTTGCTGCGAAATGTCTTTGAACTGTGAACAAGCAAAGTATACTTGGCAAAACAAAAGAGGCTTTACATATTTCAGCAAACAGGCACACAACAGGGAGCAGATTCTGAAGAACAACAGCCGTTAATGAAGCAGGCAGCTAGATCGCCTCCATCCAAAATACGCCAAGATCCGCCATGTTTTTTTATGAGAAATGTTTCCTTTCATTCCATACTTTTTGCCTGCAAAGAACAGCTGCTCCAGATCAGTGGGACACCACTTTGTTATTCATGCTTTAGCAGGTGGAAGAAAATAAGCAAGGTTTCCAGACAGAGCTAAAGAAAGAAGATTTGGCTTTTTTGAGTAAGATTGGGTAGTCTGTTGAATGTTAATTTCAAGAAAACATTAATGAGTGAGCTTGTACACAAGGATGATCCATTCAACAGTTGTGTCGGCTTTAACACTCTTAGTTACATCATTCCCTTCTATTTCTTTTTGTGCTGATAAATTCTTTTTTCTTGGAAACCTGAAAGCAATTTTTGTTGATTTCCCATGTGTCTCCCATCTAGAGCCTAAACAGCTCCTCCCTTGCAACAGGTTCAACAATACCTAGACCACTGGTTCTTCTTAGGCTATTTTTTGGATGAGTTATATCTGCTAATTTGTTGTCTGAATTTTCTTCTGCAGTGTTTCTCTTTTGTCTGGCTTTCCCTTTCTTTATGTGTCTCTGATTTTCTTTCTCTATTTTCTCTGCATCAAAAATAAAACAAGTTCTTCTCTGTGTGTCCAGAGAAGGAAATTATTGGGGTATGATTGGCTCCATCCTCTCTGGTACAGAAAGCACTTCTACTAGTATAGCTTATACAAAAAGTACCTGGGCATTTACCTTGAGAGATGAACTGAATTGTTACATTAGTTAGGACAGTCTTTTCCCCCCATTTCCTTTACATTAATACATTATTTTTGTTCAGAAAACTCAAAGTAACTTTTGTTGGTCCTCCAGTGGTTGATGTCAGTAGGTTGGCCAGAGCTTGTCCCTTCCTCAGAAGCATTTCTTCAGCCTTTTGATATCAGGTGGCTTCCCAAGAGTCTTCTGAGATCCATCATAAGATAAAGGATCTAAAAGCCTGGGAGATTCTACGTCAAAATGCTTGAAGTGACAGCTCCTGGAGAATTGATTGCTCTGACTTCAGCTTTCCCATTGGTGCTCCAGGGGAAGGATTTAAACCTCACTTGTGACCCTGCATGTTGGATGGAAAGGACTAGTTGTCCAGATCTGGCCTGCAGACCAGAATTTCCCTATCCCTTCTGTATCAGATAAAAAAAATACAAATACAGTGGAACCTCAGGTTACGAACGCTGTTAACGAACTTTTCAGGTTATGACCAGCTCCGGCCGCAAAAATTTACCTCGGTTTGCGAACTCCGCCTCGGGGTACGAGCAGGATACGTGGCCATTCTCCCTCCTGTGACACGGTCCGCGGCCATTTTCCGCCCTGACACGTGGTCCGTGGCCATTTTTCCGCCCCTGACACGTGGTCCGTGGCCATTTTTCCGCCCCTGACACGTGGTCCGCAGCCATTTTTCCGCCCCTGACACGTGGTCCGCAGCCATTTTCCGCCCCTGACACGTGGTCGTAAGGAGGGGGACTCTCCCTCCAAGCAACAGCCGCCTCCCTGTCCTCCATGCCAGAATGGATTAACGGTAATTACATTGAACCTTATGGGGAAATTTGCTTCGGGGTGCGACCAATTCGGGGTGCGACCAGAGTCACGGAACGAATTAAGTTCGTAAACCAAGGTTCCACTGTAGCTTTATTTATTTACTTTATTTTATACTGCCACATCCCCAAGTGATTCTTTGTGGTATACTAAATAAAATATATAATAAAATTACTGTACAGAGTAGCAAGATGAGCTTGATGGAAATATGCAAGAACCATTCCCTAGGCAAAAGGGGCTGAAACTTTTTTTAAGTCCAGAGAGTCAAGATAATATTTGGAAGTGACTCAGGCAGATGCTGCCCTGATTCACTGGAGTAAAAGAAGAAAGAGGAGCTACAGCACAATCCAACTTGCAAGATTCTGTTATTGTAGCCCATCTCAATAAAAGTAGTTTTAGCCTTCCTGTGGAGTTGAGTTTCTGGTCTGGTCCAGCTAGTGGGGCTGACAATTATGTACATTCTTAAGTTACCAGGTTTATATTAATACAGGTGTCTCCCAACCTAACCATCAAAAGCTTTCCTGAACAGCTCTCTTTTGATCATGTCCTTAAATACAGTGGTACCTCGGGATACGAACTCGCCTCGACTTACGAACTGGATCTGCGGCCATTTTTCCTGCTGCCACGCAGCCGCGGCTTCCTGTGGGCAAGGTCGCAGTAGCAAGGAGACGTTCGGTGAGGCTTGTGGTGTGTTTTGCGGTGTTTTGCGAAGGTTTTTGGTGTGCGTGTTAGACTTTAGACTTTAGACAGGTTTTTCCCCAGAACTGAGCCTGCAGCTAAGAGGCAAAGAAGAGGGGAAACCCCTGAAGGGCACTCTCCCTCCAACTAATAACTGCCTCCCACCCCATTCTCCCTCTTCATGCTGTGCCAGTTGCACTGTTTTTCATGTTTTTGTGGTGTAAAAATAAAATGCATATGTTTCAGAACGGATTGTACTTTACATTGAACCTTATGGGGAAATTTGCCTCGGGTTGCGACCAAATTCGGAGGGCGGAACGGATTAACCGGATTTACATTGAACCCTATGGGTACATTTGCTTCGGGTTACGATCAACTCGGGATACGTCCAGAGTCACGGAACAGATTAAGTTCGTATCCCGAGGTACCACTGTACTGATGGGGAGAGGGGCACCATATGCATTTCTAGGGTGAGGCTGATCCCAAATGTTGGGTACTGAGAAGGCTCTCTCCCCATGTATTTCATGGGAAGCTTCAGCTTCTTCACCTAGGATGTGTGAACTAGATGGGCAGGTTGTATAAATTTTCCACATTTTATGAAAAGGCCTCTGGCAGGCATTTTACAGACACTCAAAGCTTATAACTTTGATTATACTTTTCAAAATCAAAGCCATACCTCTGTGTAGGATCGACAACAACAATCATGTTTTGCAGCACTCAGTAGCCAGAAGATGTCAGCATTTTCCTTCAGAGTCTATGAGATTTGTTAAAACACTCCTAAGTCTTAACTGCTAGCACAGAATTGTTATAAACAGATTTTGCTTTGTTAAAAATTTAATCATGCCCTTTGAATAAAAGCATAACATTCCTCTCTTCTCTTCAAATTCAGTTTGGCAACTTTCCAGCAAAGAGTCTGGCAAGTATTTAAACTGTTGTGTGTAGAAGTATTACATTTTCATGTCCGACAGTTTCTGCAGCCAAATTGTGTTCTGTTGCTAAAGCACTAGAAATTTGGACAGTTTAACCTATTGAGTATAATAAAGTAGAGAGAGAATAGGATCACTAATAACTAAAATTAGTATTTCTATTTATTTGTGTCTATTTGGCACAAGTGCATTCTGTGCTACTCTGTAATATAAATACAGCCTACAATAATACCTAAAAAAAGAAAGAAAGAAAATCTATTTAGGTACAAATAGAGCATGAAATTGTAACATCAAAATAGGAGGTGGGTGGGGAAAGAAGGCCGAAAAAAGCCAGGGGTCAGTGCATATGATGAGATGCGGTAGTTTTTGCCAGTGCTGGGAATGGAGCCCATGATAAAAATAGCCCACATAACACAGAAATAAAGTATTTATTTAACAAATAAATGTAAAAAAAAAAAAAATTAAGAAAAAGTGAAGGATTAAGGAAAAAGTGGCTGGATTACTTTCTCTTACTGTACTTGACTCTTTGATTTCCTGATACAGTATTGTCATGAACGTGGTGACATTTTTTTTTCTCCCTGGTAGATTGGCAATCCTTGGAAGAAAGAAAAGGGAAGGGAAAAATAAGACAGATGAAAAACAAAGATGTTTTGGAGAGCCACACAGCTTGTAACCACCCCCCACTTGCAGATCACAGTCGTTCAACTGTATTGGCTGCTTGGTTGGGCTGCTGGTTGCCTGTTGAAGGAAAATACTCAGTTCAAATTCATACCTAGTGGAGAAGTCTGCTGGGGATATTAAAGATACTTCACAGAAAGAGTTGTTTTGAAAAAAAAAAAAAAAGTGTGGTGGGGAGAAGAGCAGTAAAACAAATTCCTTTGAAAAGAGTGAGACATAGCTGTAGCCATAAACACTATGAACAATCCCAAAATAAAGTCCTACTTGCAGCTTTACAAACCAAATTATAATGTGGAATAGAAAATGACAAGAAACTGGTTGCATGACCAAACTTTCAATTCACCAGGTGGAAATTTCTTTACTCTCCACGAACCTTGCAAGTCCTCTTTCACCCAACTGGATCTGCTCCAGAAAGTCTTCAAGTTTCTAGGCAGATCTGAGGGGGAACACATGGCTCCAGGTAGTAAGGGTTATCTGGTCCACTGACAGTTGCCCTACTCTCCAGGGAAAAGGGAGGGTTAATATTGCTCAGGTTGGCTGAGAACTCTGGGACCGTAGACCCAACAGATTTAGAGAGCAACAGCTTGGGAAAGGCTGTGTATATTAATAGAGTATATTACATTCCTATTTAAATTACTGAAGCAATGAGCATGAAACTGAGCAAACTCAGGGAGGCAGTGAAGGACAGGAAGGCCTGGCGCAATATGGTTCATGGGGTCACGAAGAGTCGGACACGACTTAACGACTGAACAACAACAACAAATTTAAATTACAGGGATCATGGCTCAATATACCACCATCTAACTTGGAATCCATCTGTAAGCCCTCACAGGGAAATTTCATCAACCATATGTATGAGTGACATATATGCAATTTCAAAATAGCAGTTTCTCCTCCAGATATCAAACAGACTCTGTTTTGTTTCATTAATTATGCTCCTATAGTGGACCTTCTATACTGATTCTTTAATATAATGGCAGTAAATTTGGGGCCCCTATCAACTCCATTGCTTGAAACCATGTCCTGGGAAACAGGAAAGGGCATGTGTATTGAAGCAGTGCTTTGCAGGGACACCAAAGACTATTCCTGTATTTCATGCTATCCCCTGTGCAGGCTGAATCAGTGGAGGCCAGACGAATATATTTATTTAAGTTCTGCAGCAGAGATTAAAAAGATAAACTATGAAGAAGAAGTGATGGATCATGCATGTCTAGCATTAGTTCCCAGTGAATGCTATCAAGCAAAATAAATAGGCAGTCCTTTCAAAAAGAAAAGCTAAAGTTGAAAGATGGATCTGACCAGCAGTACAAAAAATCAGCTAAAATTAAGCTTCAGTTCTAAGCAGACTTACAAAGAAACACGGTCCTTCTTAATAATAAGAGCAGGTCACCATTACCAAGAGAGTAATGATCTCTCCTTACCTGGATGTCCATGCAAAATCTGGATGTGTTTTCTAGGGTGCTCCCCACTTCATCCTAGGCCTCTTCTCAGCTTGCAACTCATCAGCCAAACTATTTTTGTACACAAGTTTAGCTTTCTTTCAAAACAGCACTAGACTTTATTCAGAATTAGCCCCAAGAACCAAGTCACCAAGATGCTCTCCACTTGTGATCTACTAGACAGGCTACTTGATAGCTGGCTAAACCACCATTCAAAGCTTTCACCTGCACTCACTCAACCCCACCTTACCACACACTGAGGAGAATATTGGTAGTTGTTTTTTTCTGTCAGTAGATGTAGCTTGGTGAGAAGGGAATCCACCAATCACTTTCCTTATTTTATTCTGCATTCAAGTGGTAATTACAGGGCCACTCACTTACTAAGGCAGAGTATGGCTTGCAAATTTGATGCTAGCATACTTTTTTGCCAGATCAAGGATTGCAGTTTAACCCGGCCACCTGACTGTGCTCTTTGTTAATACAACATGTTTCCCATGTTTACCAAATTAACCCCATGTTCTGGATTTGCACAACAGACTAATCCATAAATTAGCCACCCAGATTGGGTTTGTATAACATGCTAGCATAAATGCGGTTGGCTGCTTTGCAGTTCAGAACGTCACATGTTCACATCTTTAATGGTTTTTGGGTCAGGGATCTGTTTTCTTATGATCTCTATAACATGTCAGTGATAGTAAGCTTGTCAGAGAATCCATTGGTATAGAAAGAAGACAAGGCCACCTCAGAAAGAGGGAGGTTTCTTGGATTTTCAGACATATGTAACTTAGGGAAGGATATTATTTTTTAAAAAAGGTCCAGCATGGAACTGTTTTCTTTAAACTGGTCCACTTGCATGCTAAGCCATGTGATTGTTACTCAGCAAGTTATCCAAATCTGCAGCGTGATTCTGGTTAAAGTGAAGAGCCCTAACTACTGTTGAAACCATAACTAATACAGTGAATTATGGCTCTGCATGTCATCAGCACTCAAACAAAGGGTTAATATCCCCTGCCAGTCTTTGGAGACAGAGCTAGATGGAACAGTGGTTGCATAGCAGCATCACAGTTGTTTCGAACAGTGGGGTGTGTGGGAGGATTGCTCAGTGAACAAGGAGACTGGGATAACATTTAACCTTTCAGCATCCCCTACATGAGGCCTAAAGTCACAATCAGACCACAGTGTATCTGTATTTTTCCTTTATTGTTTAGAAAAGAAAATGTGAGCTACTACACCAAGGTGGGGAAGAGGTTAAAAAAAAAAGTTAAAAACTGCCTTGTGGAACAAACTCTTTTCTTACCATTGTTAAAGGGATATTTTAAGAGGAAGTGGAGGAAAGAACACATCAGTACATTTCTCCTCTTCTACATTCCAGGATTCCCTTCCATTCAGACTACTATTTAGCCATAAATGTCCTGCTCAGGGTTATGAGAACCGAACTCATTACAAATGGAGGACATCTGCTTGGTCTTCTGTCCTGTGAAGATGCAGAGAGAGGCTGAGGATGCAGCTAACCAAGGCTGAAAGCTTGTAATTCAGCTCTGCTGTGATATTATAGTCAAAGTATGATCCAAACCAATTCAAAGCCAATAAATGCACAAGCTACAAGAAGAGTCAGACAAGTCAAGTCATGGTCCAGACAAAGGTTGATATATCTAGGGAAACAGGTTATTCTCTCAATGTGGAGTATAACTCCCAACAATCAGCCCCTCCCAGGCTCACCTGGAACACCAACCTCATCAGGGTTCTGATGCCCAAATAAGTGATTTCTCCTAGGGAAGTCCGGGAGCCTGACCATGCAACCTGGTACCTCTTCACCATTCATCCTTTTATGTCCCTGGCTGGCATCAACAGCAGTGCTTAGGGCTCAGAGGTGGGTGATCTGAGTTTGTGGCTTAAGGAGTTAGAGGGACCAGTTCTCCTTCCACCTCTACCTCCACTTCCTGGCCTGAGCTCTGGATCACACTGGGGCCCCTGGGTCCTCATTCTCATCAGTTGGCATCTCCTGTTTTTTCTAAGAAAGTCCATGTTCTGCTACCCAACAGCATAGCATTCGTGCCAAAGTTCATTTTTGTTCTAGCACCTTATAGCACGTTCTAGAACCATCGTTCTGGTTCATCAAATCATCATAATGCCAATGTAAAAGTAAGGCAGGCAGGCTTTACATTACTTTGGAGATGAATGGATAAAGTATAAGTCACTAGTAGGATCAATAACTCCCTTTCCCATCACCTAGTAATCTGTAGCACATTGCCTCTGAACGTAAAGCTCCTTTTAACAGTTTTTGATAAGTCTTCCTAAGGACTATTTATATAAAATGCCACTTAGTTCTATAAAAGAACACAGTAATTGTATTGTAATATCTGTGAACAATATAGCAGCATTCCTGTTTATGAGGCAGTCTGTCTAAGGTTTTTGCTGCATTTATTCCTACCAGCTTTTCCTGGGAATAAGATTTACATAAAGTATCCTTTTGTGGGTGGGAAAATAGCAAAAGAAATGTGAAAAGTAGCTAAACTGGTTCAGATTACTACAGCCAAGTATGCTTCAGTTAAAAAAAGTTGTCAAAAAATTATTTTATTATTAGTCATCTGCAGAAATCAAGTGAAGCCCATTATAAATCATTATCTTTGCTGAAGACAGGGCATTTTAACAACCAACAAAGGATCACAAAATCTTGGGATATTTAGGGTTAAAAGCTAGAGTTGGATAGAGAGTACAGTAACAGTGGAAATTTCCACCGTATACTGTATTGTAAGTGGAACAAACCACATTCATCAAGCAAAGGTGTATAGCATAAGTTATGTGATTTCTTTATAAACACCCTGGAATGTGGTGTCACATTATTTTCCCCAGCTTTTTCATAACTTTTGTGTTTTGTCCTTTCCTGCATTTTTATGAGAGTCACCAAATATCCTGCAGCCTGTGCCCATCTAACACTCCTTTCGCTCTGTTGTTTACTCTGAGTATTGTCTTCCATTCTATAAAGTGTGGAATATCTTTCATGTATAAATATTTTAGTTCTACAGTTTGTTGCTGAACATGAACGACCGCATCATAAATGGGAGAGGTTCAGTGAGCTAGGAAGGGAGTTGATAGAGTTGAATATGCACATACCTCAGGATCTAGAAACTCGGATATTCCATCTGAGGATTGAATGGTTTACAAAACAGATCTGGGACCAGTACATTCAAAAGTAGTAAGGAACTTAAAATAGAACATGTGCCAAGGTCTGCACTGCACTACATTTGGAGCATACTGGTTTCTCTGCACATGTCCTAAGTAGACTGTGAGTCAATGTTCCCTATTACTGTATTGTCGAAGGCTTTCACGGCTGGCATACGATGGCTGGTGCGGGTCTCTTGGGCTGGGTGGCCATGTTCTAGAAGTTTTGTTTCCTAACGTTTCGCCAGCACCTGTGACCGGCATCTTCAGAGTGCAGGAGCACAGACAGGAGCAGTTCTCTCTGTGCCCAGGGTGATGTGACCCTTTTGTGGGTATTTATAGAGATCTGGGGGGAAGGGGAGGATTGGGGGTTGGGTTACTGACACCAAAACAAGCAGCCACTCAGTAACCCAACCCCCCATCCCCCTTCCCCCTCAGATCTCTATAAATACCCACAAAAGGGTCACATCACCCTGGGCACAGAGAGAACTGCTCCTGTCTGTGCTCCTGCACTCTGAAGATGCCAGTCACAGGTGCTGGCGAAACGTTAGGAAACAAAACTTCTAGAACACGGCCACACAGCTTGGAAGACCCACACCAGCCTTCCCTATTACTGTTTGGCACATTTTTCCTTGTGCTGAATGACATGGACACAAGAATGAAGGCAAGAAGTTACATTCTCACTACCAGGCACACAATCAAGCAGTGAACAATACCCTAATCAAGGAACTACCAGAGGAACAAAACAAAACCCCCACCCCCACCAACACCAACACTGGCAGGGCATGCCACAGTATATAACCAGAGAGCAAACCCCATCCCATTCTAACACTGAAGATATTACCTAGCCAGGTAATGAAACGTTTGCAAGAAGACAACCAAGCTCAGAGAACCCCAAGGACTCCACATTCTCACTTTGATTGCCAATAGTTATCTAAGCCTTGGGTACATCTTGACTATTGGCGGTATGTGGAGTTATCCTTGAGAAATGTCCCTAAACTTCAATTATTGCCAAATGTGACAGGGACAATAACTAATGTGCATTATCAGGATCACACAATGTCTGTATTAAAGATCTGCCCTGACTGCCAATTTGGAGGGTGGGGGGCTCTCTGCTCATTTTAAAACCCTGAATTGCTTAGGACTTGATTGTTACATTGCCTGACCATCAAGATCTGCAGAAGAGGCACTAGCCCAGGGTTTCTCAACCTCAGCAATTTTAAGATATGTGGACTTCAACTCCCAGAATTCCCCAGCCAGCATGGCTGGCTGGGGAATTCTGGGAGTTGAAGTCCACACATTTTAAAGTTGATAAGGTTGCGAAACCCTGCTCTAGCCTATCACAGAGACTAATGAGGAAAATCTGCCCATTTTCAGCCATTCTTCTCCAGCATTGCCTTAGGAGTTGCATTTGAACCCACTAGCTCTGCTTTCAAAAATCACTTTCCCTGGGCTTTTTATTGTTAATCATGTTAACACTGGCTATAGTTGCTTACAGAAGAAGAAAACAGCTATTGCCTCTTTGACTATGCACTGCTCATGGAAAGATAGAATTTAAACTAAACAAATAAATAAATTGATGCTAGATACAGTAACCATAAGGCTATGTGACTATATGACTGTGTGACGTCATGAAGCCAAATAAGAGCAAGGGCAATGTTTTGTGGCTGTTACTTTGTCCAGCTGGTGTTGGAAAATAAAGGATGCTAAGTAGGAATGCGAATAGAGTACCCACCATGATCATAAGCAGATGATTAAAAGGGGTCAAGCAAGATGAAAATGGGGAGAGGAACAGTTTTCTAAGAACTTTTCAACTTTAATCTTACTTTTTGTACCTCTTGATATGTAGATTAATCCTCTCTTATACACAAAATGTTTTATGCCATTGCCTTGCATAACTTCTACTCGTATCCCTTGCCATACATTATACATTAACTACAAATATAAGAGCTTCTAAGGAGTAACAACATGGGGCTCTCCTAAACAGCGCATCTAAATGTTCATTTGTGTATTGATTCCATTTACATTCCATCTTTTCTCCAAGGATGTTAGGAAGGCATGCAAGCTTTTCCTGTCCTTCATGTTCTCTTTGCCATTCTGTGCGATAGGTTCGGTTGCAAGCAGATAAACAGCCTCTCTCTAGTTAAAAATCAGAAAAAGTATGTAGCGCCTTTTAAAGACTAACAACTATTATTATAAGTTTCTGTGAGCTGTAAAAGCTCACAAAAGCTTATGTCTTGTAATAAAAACTGTTAGCCTTAAAATGTGCTGCCAGGCTTTTTCTGACTTTTGGCTACCATAAATTAATATGGCTGTCTTACAATGCCTACCTAGTGAGTGGTCCTAAGTTCACACTGAGGAGTGTCACTGAGTTAATGGGACTTTGTATTGTCGAAGGCTTTCACGGCCGGCATACGATGGCTGGTGTGGGTCTTCCGGGCTGTGTGGCCATGTTCTGGAAGTTTTGTTTCCTAACGTTTCGCCAGCATCTGTGACCAGCATCTTCAGAGTGCAGGAGCACAGACAGGAGCAGTTCTCTCTGTGCCCAGGATGATGTGACTCTTTTGTGGGTATTTATAGAGATCTGGGGGGGGGGAAGGGGGGGATTGGGGGGGGGTTGGGAACATGTGAACAGTTCACACAATGAACTTGCTAATCACCCCCAGCAGCCCCTCGTTAACAATTCAATAGAAGAAAAAACCCTGCCTATTCCCCAGGAAGATACACACAGATTCTGACACCAAAAAAGCAGCCACTCAGTAACCCAACCCCCCCCCAGATCTCTATAAATACCCACAAAAGGGTCACATCACCCTGGGCACAGAGAGAACTGCTCCTGTCTGTGCTCCTGCACTCTGAAGATGCCGGTCACAGGTGCTGGCGAAACGTTAGGAAACAAAACTTCCAGAACACGGCCACACAGCCTGGAAGACCCACACCAGCCATTAATGGGACTTGTTTCTCAGTAGAAACTGTATAGGATTGTGCTGTTAAAATATTTATGCAGGATTTTTATTATTTATTTATGGGGTGCCATTGCCTGCTTCTAGGGTGGAGAGAGAGTGAGACACCCAGCTTTGTGCCTAAGGTGGGACTAGACCCCACAGCCTCCTCGTTTCTAGCCTGATGCCTTAAGCACCACACCAGACTGGCTCTCTTTATACACATACACACTATTTCTAGCACTTATATTGTATCCTTCAGCCACATGGGCATTTGGTTTCTGCTTTGACTTAATCCATCTTCTGCTCTCTATTGTAATCTATTGCTAGAATGGGGGAGAATGTTGGAAACTGAGACTCTCTTTCTGCAGAGATGGACTTCCAACCAAATATGCCTAGGATTGCAGTGTTGATAACTTCTTAGACCAAAAAGCATATATTGAGTTTTGTAAGCACTGGCATTATCCCTAAAGAATATGATAGTAATAGGAGTTTTCCACTTCACCCATTAATTAAAGTTACTGGATACCTTTATGTGATATTAATTTTCCCTTAAATATGGTAATTGCAGATGCAATTTACTTTAGCTGGATTCCTGTTGTAAAGTGGAAAGTTACAGGTATGCCGAACTCTATAAACCATGCAAGGGAGGTCAGAGAAATTGAATGCATAACTCTTCTTATAAACTAGAACAAACAAAGCTTTAGCTTGTAAATGTTTAGAAGTGATTTAAAGTTTTCAACTGGCCAGCAGCAGCGTGATTTTTCCCCTCCCTCTCTCATGTTGTTTGCTAAGAATTAAAAAATAAATTGGATAAACAACCCAAACCACTTCAAAAGTTTGGAACTTTTTCCAGACAAAAGCTTTTAACATGACTAGGGTTGACTCAAACTTGTAGAAGAGAAGCAAACCTTTTAGAAAATAAATCTTTGTTTTCACTGAAATTCCACCTGCAGGCAGAGGATTTTTCTGTGTCAATTCTCTCAATGAAACACTTTTGGGTGGTTCTGTCCCCCACCTTGTAACTGCTGGATCCTTTAAGAGCCTAACACTGTAAGTGAAGAATGTTTGTGTGCGCCTTTGAGTAAGTCTTGACTCCTGGTGACAAGCCCCTGCAGTTTCTCTGGCAACATTTTCAGAAGTGGCTTGCCATTGCCTGCTTCCTAGGGCCAAGAGGCAGCAGGTGGCCCAAAGTCACCCAGCTGACTTTTATGCCTAAGGTAGAACTAGAACTTAGGTCTTCCCGATCCTACATATAGGAGCAGTGTTCCTCAACCTTGGAAACTTTATGATGGGTGGACTTCAACTCCCAGAATTCCCCAGCCAGCCATGCTGGCTGGGGAATTCTGGGAGTTGAAGTCCACCCATCATAAAGTTGCCATGGTTGAGGAACACTGTATAGGAGCATAGCAGCAAGCAGTATTTATATCAGGGAGACTCTGAATCTATTAGGTGAATATGTCAGTTGGTGGTTCCCCATCTGGATGATTAAATATTTTCCTGGGATTCTTTGATTCCTTCCCCCCTTCCTTCCCCTCTCATTCTCTCTCTTCCCACCCCCAGACCATGATCTTTTCTCTTACTCTACAGGGAGTACAAAAGGGATTAAGTTCCCAATTCCTGGCTCACAAGTGTGACTAACTGATGGTTAAGACACAGTCCATATCTTTCACAGTAAAGATAACCCCAAATTGTCGAAGGAGAGCTGTGTTAGTCCTTCACATTTCCCCAATTTAAACCCTACATCAGTCTAGCCAGTCTATGCATGCGATGAAGTGAGCTGCGGCTCATGAAAGCTTATGCCTTTTAATAAAAGGTGTTAGTCGAAAAAAGTGCTACCAGATTTCTCCAAATCAAGGGGTTACTAGAAATCCAAATTAAGGGGTTATTAGAAATACAACACATTCCTCTTTGGTTTCTGGCAGAGAAACTGCTATTTGGATGCAACTCCAGAGCTCTTTAAAGCCCATTGTGCCTAAATATTATTGTAAAACTGTGCTTGAAGGCCATGAATTTTCCAAAAAATAAACCCCTAATGTGAGTTCTAGCCTTCAGCATGGGAGAAACCCCAGACTGCTGCACTGAAATACATCACATTATTCCAAATTCATGTTTTCATGACATGACCTTATTCCTTTCCTTTCCTTTCCTTTCCTTTCCTTTCCTTTCCTTTCCTTTCCTTTCCTTTCCTTTCCTTTCCTTTCCTTTCCTTTCCTTTCCTTTCCTTTCCTTTCCTTTCCTTTTTCTGGTAAACATTTCCTGGAATGTTGGCTAAGAAAAAGAAAGTTGCAAAAACATGTGATGTGTACATGTGCATTCCAGGTCTATTATTTGCACTTTCTTATTTCTACCAAAAAAAAAAGTATCTAATAATAAGTATAAAAAGGTAAAAATAAAAAGTATCTAATAATCTCCCTGGAGACATGCTACAGTTGTCAGAGGAAAGGCAAGGGTATTGTCACCTCTAATCAAAGGTGCATTCACTCCTACTGCTCAACTCGTTTCTTACTCTTCATCCCCATTTTAACTCAGGCAGTTTCTCCCCCAGGTTGGGCCCCTTTGCCATACCCACTTCTCCTCAGCTGGAGTCTCCCACGGTATCTCTCCCACGCCTCCGGCTTTCTGCAGGCTGCCTTCGTTGCCCGATGAGTTGCTGTGAAACATTCCCATACAAAATTTCCATCGTCCCTTCTGGAATGTGGAAAGAGGAAACATGGGGCCTAGTAATCTTGTGCATGGAAGCAAATACAAAGAAGTCAGTACAGACTTGACAGAGAAGGGCCAGACAGATGGGGAGTGGCATTTGGCCTGGCCTTCAAGATCAAAGGGGGTCTCCGATTAAGACACTTGATTTTTTTTACCTCAAAAATATTCAAATGATGTCTCACTCTGAGGTACATTATCTTGTTTAAATATATTTTTTTTCCCCTCATGCAGCTAAGACTGGACATATTCTAGCCTCTCTAGACCTCTGAGAAAGCCTGGATGGAGGCATGGGTGGCTCTATCGTTTAGGCAGAGCAACTCAACTGCCCAAGGCAGAAGAGTTGTGGCTATCACAATAGTTACAGTGGATGGCATGACCTCCACCAATCCAGAGGTAAAATTCCTATCAAGTCAGTGTTTGTATGTTGAACTGGGGAAGGGGAAAGTACCTTTCTTTCTTTTATCATAGGAAGGACATTCCTGAGGGTATGATAAAGTGGTTTGCTCCATTCTTAGCTTGGGATTTAATTAGTTGGAATGGAACGCAGAGACCAGTAAGAACCAATTTAGGGCTTTTAAAGAATGAAGGAACTAATTGATGGATTTTTTATGTAAGAGTTTCATTCATTGGAAGTACTACTCACTCACTCTTGTAAGACTCACCTATAAGATGGAGGTCTGGAGTCTTGTGCGATGTACCTGGGATTCTCCACTGTAATTAAGAGTCCTGGTTGATTGACCAGAGTGACCTTTTCCATGTGATCATTCTCAAAATAGCAGTGCAACGAGAGAAACTTTCATAGCAGGTCAAAACCTTGTGTATGTACGATTACATCACATGTACATAACTTGAATTCATTACAGGAACATATTATTCTGTCCTGAGTCAGGATTAGCCGTGGTAAATGTGTGTTACACAGATTGAGGTCAAATTCCCCAAAAGGTTACTGATGGCCAGAGAGGCACACAGAAAAACAGGCAATAAATCAGTCCAGAAATCAAAAGCCAAACCACTTGGAATCAAGTCTCCAGATGGCTGAGATAGGAGAGACAAGATCAGGGTCCAGGCAGAGAAGAATTAGAATGTCAGGCTGGCCTGAAGGGTCGCTGTAGTTCAAAGTACAAGGGAACCCATCACAGCAATAAACATTACTGCTGAGAATTAGTTACTCCAAACCAAGAGCTTTATACTATGAGATATAGCTACTTTTCCTTTAATCAGCTGCTTGTTAAGCCTGATCTGCAAGGTTTTCCATGTGTACTGAGTGAACAGCCAAAGTTAATTGGTGGTCCTGAAGTATGCTTTGCTCTGTATTTCCAAGGCAATTTCCATGCCACATGTGCCCTTGGGGCCAGGACATTTAGGGTTTCCTGCTTTTAGGAATAGTTTAAGGGGTTCGACATGTGTGTGTTTTGCTAAGATAACCCTACTTTAGGGCTTTTGTGTATTTCTTTCCTCAAAATGGAAAAATCTGTAACATCAGTCTTCAGCAATCAAGGTTTGTGGGAAGCTTCATGTGCAAATGCACACAGAACATGCATGCTCAATAATTCAGGAGCAACATGTGATCCTAGGGTATCCAACTGCTCAGACCATGGGAGATCCACATTATTAAGTTAGGTGTTTGGAATAGTGGGCTAGATTAAGAAAAAATTGTGGGGACTCAAGAGAGGTCAGCGCAGCAGTGGGTTTTTTGGGGAGCTAGAGCTTCATATGGTGTTGATTGTGACCCTGTCTAGTTCTTTTGTTACTCTCCCTCAGTGATAAAAAATAGCTAAGCTAAGGATCTTGCTTGAAAAATCACAGGAAAAAAAGGGACAGCTTGCCCTTTCCCATATTTTCTTCCCCCACTCAGATATAGCTAGTCCACATTGACTTTGGCTGGAAAATAATAGCAATAGGAAAGGCCTGGAGAACTTTGTGGACCAATAGCTTGAGACTGAAGATCCCATTAATCAGTTGGCTGTGCAGCTCCTCGGACAGAAGGATCCCATTGTATTTTGCTGAATTAAGCTTTTAGCAAGGAAATCATGGGAAAAAATCTAGGCCATAATCCATTATGCTGCATCTTATATTAAATGTAGATTTTGTCTGAATTAAAATACAAAACAAAAATAAATGCAGTAATTGGATGAATCTCAGATAATCTGAGGATGGAGACAGTTATACAAAAATATTGTATGCAAGAATGTGTGTGCATCAGAGAAGTGTGGCTGTGGTGCCATGTTTTTCTGTCCCCCCCCCCCCCCCCGTTTTTAGTAATATTGCTGTTAGGTTTTTTTACTGTTTTATTGGTTTTAAGCTGCCCAGAGTTGTTTGGGTGGCTATATAAATGTTTTAAATAAATAAATACATTTGCAGAATTATTTCTCATATTCAACTTCAGTGAATAAAATAAGGAAAACTCACCAAATATCTGTGTGTATAATTAATTACTCACTGTGGGGGAAAGGACACGTATGCATTTGGTCCAGACTAGAATTCAGAACTTTTCCCAAAGCTGAAAATTGCACCTGCTCCAGTTTTAGATGACACATTCAGTATCCATCCCTCTTCTTGTGCAAAACAGTTGTGCAAGAGTTGTGGGAAACGAGTTAACATGACAGCACGTATACACTTGTTAACCCATGACAGTGGCTTAGCTTGGAATACAAACACCGACCTTCTCAAGACAGGTGTAGAGGGCTGGGCTGGCCTTTTGAGAATGTGTTTGCAGTCATATCCTTAAAAGAGGGCAGGGCCAAGAGAAAAAACTAAATTTGATTTAGTATAAAATTAAGTTTCGATTAAATCAAATTAAATTTACGTAAATAACTCTGATTGTTTCCCATCAGGGCTGTGCCGCACTTGAATTCAAAGGGAAAAAGATACAGTGCAGCACACGTGGTTATGGACCAAGCACCAGTCTGCAGCTCCTGAAACCAGTGTTTCTTAAAGGGTGGTCTGAGGACCCCTGGGGTCCCCCAAGTTCCTCTCAGGGGTCTGCCAGTTTGGTCTAGTGGTGAAGGCACCAGGCTAGAAAGCAGGAGACGGTGAGTTCTAGTCCCGCCTGAGGCACAAAAGCTGGCTGCGTGACCTTGGGCCAGTCCCTCTCTTTCAGCCCAACTCACTCACCTCACAGGGTTGTTGTTGTGGGGAAAATAGGAGGAGGAAGGAGCTTTAGGTATGTTTGCCACCTTGAGTTATTTATAAAAATAATAAAGGCGGGATAAAAAAACTAAACAAAAAAACTATTTGCCAAATATTGAAGATATTTGTAAACATTTAAAACAATGTCACTCTTCTTCTTCTTATTTATTTGTTAACAAACTATAAGGTTTTTCATGAAAAAGATTTTATGTTAATATCTAATGCGTTTAATATTGTGATTTTTACATGATTCAATACATAAATATCTATGAATGTGTCGATTTTAATTTTTAATATGCTAAACATTGATAAATATAACCCATGCAGACAAAAGCTCTTTTGGGGTCCTCCATAATTTTTTAAAGTGGGAAGGGGTCCTGAGAGCAACAAATTTAAGAAACATTGCCTTAAACCAACATTTCTTTTCCCTGGATTGTGCTGTGGCTGCAGAGGGCAGTTTTGCAATCCCAGGAAAAGACACAGCTGCTTTAAGGAGCTGCTGACAGGCGTTCCATGTGAGCTGTCTCACACACTGAAGCATCTTTTTGCCTTCATATCTGGAATGCGGTATAGTCCATCCCTCTACACATTTAATTATTTTCCCTTTAAAATGTATAATTTGGTGGCACCTTTTGTGAGGCCTTTGGAGAATATGTTAGGATTGCAACTTGAATATTTCCTCACCTCTTCATAATAAGCTGAATTTATTGAAATGTCTTCTTTCATTCTTAAGGATATACCACTCTGCGTTTTTTGCTATCTGCAGGCTTCAATGATAAATAAATCTGCCCCTCTTTTTCTATTGTTAGAACAACTATGTTGCTATAAAACAGGCATGACTTAAGCAAACCTATGACCTGGTTTTACACATAGTATTATAAGAACATGACTAAATGAAGTTTAAAAGGCGCAGTGGCTTAATGTCGCTGAAAGTTGCCGGCCAGAAATGGTCGACACTTCAGCAGTTCGAGCCCAGCTCCACGCAGCAGAGTGAGCTCCTGCTTCCTCCCCAGCTCCTGTCAACCCAACAGATCGAAAACTTACGTGAGTAGAGAAATGGGGACTCTCACTCCGGTGCTGGCAGCGCCTTGCAAAAGGAGTCGGGAGCAGTTGCCGGTAGCGTGGAAGCCGCGCACACCCAAAAAAGCCGCGAAGCAATGGAACCCCGCCTCCTGTGCTCGCCAGCTGGACTCTGCTCTAGGAAGGAGGCAATAGCAAACCACTTCCAAAAACACCTTGCCTTGAAAACAGCAAGGACTCGTCCAAGCAGTCACCGTAGAGTCGGTAATGACTGAGTGTGGATAAAAAAAAAAAAAAATGAAGTTTTCTGCCTGTGTCATGCTATAATTTTAACATTTGCATTTAGGAATTCTGCTTGATGACTTATGGGGGCCAAATTGCCTCCAATTTAGCAGATTAATTAGTTGACCTTAAAATACTTTGATACCATAATAGCAAGATGGTTGGAAAGAACAGAAGACGTTTGTGTGTGTGTATTTCTTCCTAACATTTTCCTGCAGGTACAAGGTCCACTTTTGTTTTTGTTGGATCAACCAAATGTTGATCCATTGGTTGTGACAGGAATTGACTGACTGGCTTGTCACCCAAGCCTGATGTTGTGGGCTGAGAGAAAGTGACTGGCCCGAAGTCACCCAGCCAGCTTTCACGCCTAAGACAGAACTAGAACTCACCGTCTCCCGGTTTCTAGCCTGGAGCCTTAACCACTAGACCAGACTAGCTCTCTAGTAGAAGACACACGCACACAATAATACAGTGGTACCTCGGGTTACGAACGCCTCTGTTAACGAACTTTTCGGGTTATGACCAGCTCCAGCCGCAAAAATTTACCTCGGTTTGCGAACTCCGCCTCGGGGTACGAACAGGATACGTGGCCATTTTCCCTCCCGAGACATGGTCCGCGGCCATTTTTCCCCCCTGACACGTGGTCCGCGGCCATTTTTCCGCCCCTGACACATGGTCTGCGGCCATTTTTCCGCCCCTGACACGTGGTCCGCGGCCATTTTTCCGCCCCTGACACGTGGTCCGCGGCCATTTTTCCGCCCCTGACACGTGGTCCGCGGCCATTTTTCCGCCCTGACACGTGGTCGTAGGGAGGGGGACTCTCCCTCCAAGCAATAGCTGCCTCCCTGTCCTCCACGACAGAATGGATTAACAGGAATTACATTGAACCTTATGGGGAAATTTGCTTCGGGTTGCAACCAATTCGGGGTACAACCAGAGTCATGGAACGAATTAAGTTCGTAAACCGAGGTTCCACTGTACATAATATATATGTGTATGTGTGTATACACACACACACACACACACACATAATATATATATCTATTATATATACACACATATATATAATAGGTATATATAAATATAGTAAATATATATTTATATAAATATATTTATATAAATATAAATATAGTAGAAGACATATATATTTAAATATAAAACATATGTTTATGCTAAAATATGGTAGAGATTTTATCCTTAAAAGGGGTCACTGTCCTCATTTACACAGCCTATTCGGCTACATCTTGTGGCTATCCTGCTCTCAGTGTTAAAAAACAAACTGCTCTCCTCTCTTCTGTATTTGGCTGAGCAACAGCTTGTCGGATTCTTCCGAACAAGTCTGAAAAAAGCTTCCATCGGTTGAAACGGAGCCAAAATATCCATCCAGAGAGAAGCAACTCTCCAGTTACGCTTTTTGCCAGAAGCCTCCTTAGCCAAGCAAATCAAGTGCCACTATTATCAGCTCTAGAATCAGTCCGCTGGAGATTCTGCTACGCTCTGAAAAAATTTCCCTCAGCTATGACACTGTGGTGGAAAATCCCCAGAACTCTTAGATGGTTTGAGGAGAGAAGTAATAATTTACTGGTTGCTGAGTGTTTGCATGGAAGCCTTTCAACCCCGACTTTCCAGGTATGTAAGCTTTCTATGGGACAGAGTGAGGGAAAAAGTAACCTCCTGTCAAAAAACCTAAAATGCCCTCATGCAAATTCACACCTTGTTCATGCTCAGGGGCTCATCAATCGTATTCTTTGGTTAGAGGACAAGAAGGAATTGTCTCTAAGGCAGTGTTTCTCAACCTCAGCAACTTTAAGATGTGTGGACTTCAGCTCCCAGAATTCCCCAGCCAGCATGCTGGCTGGGGAATTCTGGGAGCTGAAGTCCACACATCTTAAAGCTGCTGAGGTTGAGAAATACTGCTGTAAGGAAATAATCCCATTTAAGCAACTGTAGACAATGAATCAAATCTGTATAACAACATGTAGGAATAAAGCAATTCTGCTGAAAAGCACACCCCATCCTCTGCAGGAAGGGATGATCACTTTTAACCCACTACATACGTCTTTGTATTAAAATAATATTTATAAAAACACTTGCCTGGTGTCAGCCTTCCCAGGTAGACCAGACAGGAAACACAACCAGATGAGCTAATTTATTGTAAGGCTACGTTAACAGAATCTTGGAAGTCTGAAAGTACAGATTTCCCACTGTCTCCTTTACAGCCGGAGAAACTAGGGAGGGTCCCTTCTGAGCCTCTTGTCCCACCCACTATACAGCTGCGGGCTGTGCTGTCTCGTAACTGACCATTCCCTAGGCAGCATCTCTTCATCCCATCTCCCAAGGTCTTTTCCACATGCCATTACACCTGGTTAATATGGGAGGGGGGCTCTTTTAAATCTGTAAGAAGTTGGATTGATGAATGCAATCAATTAATCAATGAAATGATTTTATCTTCATTTTTCTGATGTTATATTGGCCAGGTGTTGCAGACCAAAGTTATGTCAGTGTCCTTGATACTTGCTGACACTTGGTAGAATGACCTTGGGCTTCACCAATGGTTTTCCAGTTCCCACTCCTCTTTTTCCCAAGTTCAACTCCTTCTTACAAATTTAAGTTGTAGGCTGTCACCTTCTCAGGTCTTCCCTCTTGACCTCTGAAGAAACTGTGGGCAATTTATTGGCAAGTAGGAGGATGCCATGTTAACTCTTGGGCAATCAGAAAGATACAATCTTCCCGAACTGATTCAAGGCATTGCAGCCAAGTTATCAACTGGGATCTGTTCACTGCAGGTGTTGGAAATCAATCTCCCTATCCCATATGGAACAAAGGTGTGTGGGAAATGGATTCAGTGAGATCTTCAATGACATCAGTCATAACAATCTAGAGACCACCTAGAAATAAAAAATCTACGCATACTTTGATTTACAGTCTAGGACTGGGGACCCAGCGTGATGTCTGTACTCAGCAATATTTTCATAGTCCCCACTGTTGGCTCCTGTCAGGCTCCCTATTCTACCTAACTTTGATGTTTTTAAAAATGGTTTCAAACAAAATAAATAGGGAGCTGGGACAAAACACCATGCTCTAGGACAGTGTTTTTTTCAAATTTGTCCACTTTAAGTTGTGTGGACTTCAACTCCCAGAACTGGGAGCGACCACAGTCCAATACTTTGTTTGCCTACTTGCTGAAGTGATAAACCGAGGATTGTTACAAAGAACACTCCATATTAGTTTGCTTTCATACCATTTTGGACAAGCTTCTCTCTTGGCAGCTGTTTTGGCTGAGCATCCACAACATAGTCTCCTAATTGCAGGTGTTCTGCCTGGCCTTGAAATTTGGGGGTGGGACACAGAGCCTAACTTTGCAAATTTACTGCTAAACATGCAATAAATATTTCACAGATTACATTGCATATAGACTGTTCTATTTGAATACCTGGAATAAACGTAACAAGGCAGTCACTTTGATATTAGGTGGCTTCAACTGTCCGACTGTATCATCAAAAGCAATTGGTCCTTTAGACACTATCAGCAGCAAAGGAGCTTTTGAAGTCAGTTTTATTCGATGCTTTTGCAGAGATACGGAAGTCTGACCAAACAGTGGTTAAGGATCCAAGCCCGGTGTCTCTGCCAATGTCCTACTTGGACTGAAAATGCATTTTAGAATATGACCCAGAATCCTCTGAGATACATAGGAGTCTTGTGGCAAATTATGATTGAAAACCTGTGACAGGTGCCATCTTAATTTGCTTTGCCTTTCTCCTTTATAGCAGAGAAATCAGAGAACTAGTTCACCCATGTCAAATGTCATCACCTAAACACTCCTTCAGAGCTTTATTAGGTTAGTAAATTGTGTCCCCGTAGTCTGTTGAGCTGATTAGCTTAAAGCAGTGTTTTTCAAACTTGGCAACTTTGAGATGTGTGGACTTCAACTCCCAGAATTCTGGGAATTGAAGTCCACACATCTTAAAGTTGCCAAGTTTGAAAAACACTGGCTTAAAGAATTAAGACAGACTGAGTCAGATTAGTTCATTGCATTTATTTGCTGTTACTATAAATGTGAAGTAACTAGATACCAAGGCCTTCTAGCGTAAGAAGAAGACCTGTTCACATTTAGCAAACTGCAATTTATAACAAACAGTTCTATGTAGAAAATATAGCATTGTATCAAACACCTTTGAGTTTCCATTGGTATGGGTTTTTCAAAAATTTAAAATAATGAATTTGTTGAGACTGGTTTGGTTTTTCTATGCAAATAATAGAGCTTGTTCTCTCCTTTTCAACTGCATTCTTCTTCTGGCTACAACTAAATGAGCATCATTTCTCTCTTAGCTGCTGCCTCTTTCTTTTTTATATAGGTTCTAGCCAATGGATGGATAGAGTGAATGGAGATGTCATCCCACGACAAAGCCATGATATCACTGAAGTAATTAAGGGCAGTCAAGAGGAAGGCAATACTATCTGATAATTCACACGCATGAGCCATCCCATGAGACATGGGACATTTCTTCTGGTTTTGCTAGTGAATGGAACAATGTCAGTTCTTGGTATCCTGTGGTATCCATGTTTTTCAGTTGTGCTAGATGACACTGCTTCTCCAAGGATACCCAGAGTATACCCACTTGCCAGATCTGGTAGGATGGACAAACAACATGGCATAGGGTGGTCCCACAAGTAACCTGGCCCTATGCCATGTTAGGCTTCAAAGATGTCAACTCAGAAGCCTACTGAGAGCCAGTGCAGCTCATGTAGCAGCCGTATTATGCCCCAAATTGCACATGCTGCTGCATTCTGGACCAGCTGAAGCTTTTGAATGCTCTTCAAGGGCAGCCCCATGTAGAATGTGTCACAATAGTCCAATTAAGAGGTAGCTAAGTCATAAGCAATGCCTCCCAATTTAGAGACAGGTGCAATTAGCACACGAGATGTATTTGTGCAATGGCTCTCCTGGCCATGGCTGCCACCTACTTGAGCAGGAGCTGTGAGTGCTGCAGGTGATCCCATGCACACCCTTCCTCCCTACGGCTTGGATGATTCCCTAGAGAGGGGGAATGACTATTAAAATAATTCATGTGGTGTTTTTCAAGTATAGTCTGTATCAGGGTTCCTCAATCTTGGCAATTTTAAGACAGGTGGACTTCAACTCCCAGAATTCTGGGAGTTGAAGTCCACCTGTCTTAAAGTTGCCAAGGTTGAGGAACCCTGGTCTATATCATCAGATTACACACAGTACAATTTGTGGATGGTGTTGTTATCACACATGGCAATCTATATGCTGTTTCTCCAATTTTATTCCTGATGTTTTCCACCCTTCCCCTGCTGCTGAAGGCACCATCAAGGGGTCTCCTCCATGGCTGATTCTCACAAGAACCTTGTCTCATGTTGCTATCAGCCAGTGAGCTTTATAGTTCTCTAGTGATATAAACATGGATCTTCCTCAGCATGGTCTCAACGCCTATGTTTTATACCTGGAAATGCCATTCTAGCAGAAAACATGTCAAGAGGTCAGTGTTTTATTAAAAAAAACAAAACAAGGGTTTCTCTTTCCATGGAGACACTTGAAATATTATCCTAGCTGGGAAAGGAATTCAAAATATGTCACATGTTCATTCACACCCTGGGAAGAAAAAAATAGCTTAAAAAGGCAAAGAGAAGCCTCAGTAAACAAACATGTCATCATGCAGGGATACATCAAAAGAAAGTTTTGTTTTAAGGGCTGCAGGCATGGGGTAAGTTTACTGATCTAGCTAAATATTTGCAGCGATCCTAGGTAAGAAAATGATCAGGTTAATGAAAGAAACACCTGAATAAAAATAACACAGATTGCTTTATCAAGCAAAAATGAATGTTTTCATCATCCAGAGAATGTGCATCTGATTTGTCCAGAATGCTGGATTAAATAGGCCCTGGTTTGACCTTCTTACGTTCTTAAAATCAGTGTCTACAGTGCTGCAGTTTTTTTCTTCACATAAAAATGTTGGGCTTGGATTGTTCTGTGATCCAAAAGCATGCAGCCTATTTGCAAAGGATTGGGTGATAAAAAGAACCATACCGCATCTTTTATGAAATAAAGGAATAATTGTTTAGTTCACATTTGAATATGAACTAGGCCTGTGCAAAACATTTGGGTCTTCACTTGCTAGACCAACAGAAGTGTCTTCTGAGCATACACAGACATGCCCAGAAGACCTTGTGAGGGCTTCTCAAAGCAGCCACATTGATGTCACATCCATAGAGTTTCCTTGCCCAATTGTGAGTTCAGCCTACTCACCATTTGCCCCACATATATCTGCACAGCTTTGCTTGGTTCCTGGACAAGCCTGAGAAAGTATTCCATTGTTCCACTGTAGACGTGTTTTCCTCCTTATGCCAGGTCAAGATGCTCCATGCTGGCAACACGGCCCACATCAATGCACATGGGGGAGATGGCTTCAGTTGTTTTCCTACAATTCCCACAGGCATATTGGTTCCTGCACTGCTTCACTGCTCCTTCTCCAGAGTGGTCCCCGGCTGTTCCACCTGCTATGCATTCCTCCTCTGGTAGTGGGGTCACATGGTTCATGAACCAAAGTGGAACATATCCCTGGAATGGCCTCAGCAATGGGGAATGGCTGTTCCCCCAAGGGCTGAGCTGGTTCAGCCCTTTCATAATGGCCCAGTTAATGCCAACAGCTTTCCTACTTTCAAGGTTTTGATTCCTGTACTGATTAGGTAACCAAGCGGACACAGTGCTGTTGTGTGTAGGAACAAGTGGCTGAGAGCTTGATGAAAGGCCATCCAAACAAATCCAAAAACAAAAGGGTCTCTGTGCACTTATTGGCCAACTGGAGCAGCAGGAATTGATACTGCCATAGAGCGGTGGACCTTTAGCTATAGAAAGCACCAGTTAGGAGGCTCCATCGCTACATTTTCTCCAGATGCAGAGTGGAGTTTCCCCATGCAGGGAGCTGCAATTTAAAGGCAATGTGGACTGCCGTCAACATTGGCATGGAAGAAAGCATGCAGCGGGTGGTGTCTAAATCTGCCCTGAGACTTTGAAATGCTGAAGTTATCATTGCTTTAGGGCTTCCCTTATAAGCAGAACCCCTTGTCAAATCATTTGCAAAGATCAAATGCCAATGTCCCTAATTTTGCATTTTTGAATTAATACATGAAGTGTAACATGCCTATCAACCAAAGGTCTCATCTTTCTGAACTGGCAATATAGTTTACCTACAATAAAAACTATGCAATGGAAAAATCTGTACAAAAATTATATATTTAATGAAAACAATGTATGCAATAAGGGAAATCATTTGCCCAAACTGTATTCATTAGGTAAAATTGCAAAAAAAAAAAAAAAAGCAAATGTTTCACAAAATGCGCACCCAAATATGTTGTTTTTAATACCATCTTTTTTTTTAAAAATCAAGTTTATCCCAAACATAATGTATTTAGGAAAATGAATACTTGAACTTGACAGATTCGCCCATCACTATCATCTGCATAAGAAGAGAGATCCCTGTTCCAAGTAGCATAGGATCTAAAGTTTGATCATGAGGACTGAACAAGGAGAAGGAAAAATGTTGAAGTTTGCAGTGTTCTTTCTCTGTGAGTGTTCTTGTGAGCAGGAATCTGACCTGAGCAATGATTAGTGAAGCAGGTTTTATTACTGTAACGGAAAGGAGATTTGTTTATTTATTTATTTATTTAATAAATGTATATGGCTGCATATATCTCATATACATTACTCTGGGCAGCTAACAATTTAAAAAATTGAAATTATAGGGACAGACAAAACTTTTTACCCAGCTAACGACATCGTACCAGAAGGAAAGTTAAAGAGCATGTAGTCTGTGAAAAAAAGGCAGAAGGAAGCGACCTCAGATTACCAACTTTTTGACAAAAAGCAGGCAGAATGATAAAGAGGGGATACAGAGTAAATCCTTAATTTTCTAACTACATCTTATTGCCGGTGTTATGTCATGAGGTTCTGATGAGTCTCTGCCACTGGGTTCACACCTCCAACAAAGAGGAGGGCTGGAAAAAGTAAAACTGATGAGGCAGAAGAAGTAATGGCATTTGAGAGAAATCATGCCTTATTGGTGAAGCAAATATTTTTGATGCAGAAGTTTTAAAATTTAGTTCCATTTATCTCTGGTTTTTTTAAATGATGGTATTGGGAATCAGAAAGTTCCTCCAGAAATGTTGTACTTCAAGATCCGTAATTCCTGGACAGCATGGAAACTAGGGACGGTTCCATACCGTACATATCCCTGTAGCCAGTAGACCAATCATCCATAACTTCACATCCTCTAAATATTTTGGAACTGCAGTTCCCATACATTTTGGAAGTGGTAGTACCCATTCAACTGGAGGATAGCAGGTTGGCTACCACTGCCATAAACCTATGCAAGTCTCAGATTCAAGTTGTATTTCTATACTTATAGGGCATTGTTACTACCTTTTGAGAACTACATATAGGGCAACTTTGATGTTTTGAGAGACCAATATCAGATTGCTACATTTGTTGTCCACCTCAGTTGGCCTGTCCTGTCCTTTGATGATGATCTTTTCAATTTCTCCTCAGTTGACACTGATACCTTTCTATAAACTGGGAAACAGCTGCACCTTAAAAGATCAGGAGGATACTGAGAACAGCTGCCAAAGACCTGTTGTGGATACTAAAGCCTCAGAAAAAAGATCAGGAAGATTGGAGGAGAGTCACGTTCTAAGCTAATGCCACTGAAGGATGGAGACAACTTGCACAGATCTTAGGACTATTGAAAAGTAACCCTTCAATTTCTTTTGAGTTCAAAATAAAACTATTCCCAAAATTGTCCTGGTACAATTTGACAACATTATGCTTTATGCAAACCATAAGTACATTTCTACCACTTTCTGAACAAATTTAAGAGCTCTACCCATTGATCATCCTGGTTAATACTTATCATAATAATGATTGCCCAAAGCATGCATTTAGTAGCTATCCTAATTCTGTTTCAAGTACAGAATCATTTCTCTACTTCAAGTCCCCCTATAGAATAAAATGTGTTGTACAAATTCCATCACATTAAACATGCATTTTCAAATGCCATCTGAATACCTCAATACAGTCTTGGGTGAATAAAATGTCCTGGAATATAAAAATATATATTTTATGAATGATAGTGAGATGAATAGCAGTGCAGAAATAAAACTTGAAATAACCACTGTTCATCCAGAAACCCCATTTTACATTTAATATTCACATCAACAAACTATTGTCTAAACACCATCTATTGAATGACATTTCCATCTACCATATTTCAAAAAAGAGAATAAAACATTGGCTACATTCATGCCATAGCACTATATCTCTCTGAAATATCAGTTAATGAAAGCACACATTGGCAAGATGTATTTAAATGAGTACGGTTGCCATATTACTTGTCCTGAAGTTATTCTTTGAGCATTTTTTTTTTGCTAAAATCTCCGCATGAGAGCATTTAATGCAGTCTGTGTAAATAATCAATGAAGGTGAATTAATCAATGAAGCACAATGTATTTCAGTACTGAGAGATGAGTGGACAAATGCACAGTGAGAAGGCGTAGTGCTGACTGTCACCTTTAAAACTCTTCATGGTTTAGGATCTGGCTATCTTCAGGACCACCTGCTTCCAGTGGGATTCATCCATCCCTCTCTTGTGGTCCCTTCTGTAAGGGAATGATGCCATCAGGGACCTTTTGGAATTCGGAAAAGTCATCAAAACCTGGTCATTCCAGGAAGCCTTTGGAGGTTAAAGTGGAGATGGTCCCCTGCAGGTAATGGCTATTTATGTGGGAGATAGTTTTGGTGATACATTAAGACGTTGGTTGTTAACACTGTTCTGTACATTTTTTTCATCTCTGTGACAAAGATGAAGTGTTTGCTGCTTAGGGTTAGCAACAACTGAAGCAGCCTACAAAGCGTAAGTAATAAAATTAATAAAATGATGACATTTCTTTTAAATATTTTTACAAATGTATTGTAGTAGGAGGTGATAGATACACTGCAGATATTATATTGATAATAAAATATGTGAAAACCTGGAAGAGATTGGGACAGGTATGCTAATTCTTTTGTTAGCAATTAAAGTTCAGTTGACTATCAACTAATTATTAGGGCTGAGTCTCAATTTCGTCATTCTAATCCTCCACTGCGTCTAGTCAGTGATTTAAGATTTCCACTGCTTCCTTGACATGATGGAAAAAGATTGATGGGCTTAGCAGTGTATTGATACAATCAACCTCCAAACTATGAATGATCTCCCTAATGGCCTTATATAATTATTAAAAAGCATAGAGAGCAAAACTGAGCCCTGAAAAACCAACACTGTGTGAAAACGACTGTCTTGGACAAGTCAAAGAGATCTGGTGTAAAGGAATATGGAGACGGCTCTGAAGAAAGTATTCAACAGCTGTTCCTTAGCCACGGAAAGAAGGAGAGAGTGAGAAAGAAACTCAAGATTGTCCTGCCTTGATTCTCTTTAGTATAAATGGGGATGGGGAGAGAGAGACAGAAAGAGAGAGAGAGAGAATCTCTATCAGGCTTTCAGGGTAGAGTTCCAGTAATCCTCATGGAGTCTGTTTCCTGACCTGGTCTATCTCAAAGGGCTGATATCTGGAATCTCTATAAAATGTGTCAGGATGATGCTGTATGGCCCCCAAATCTCATGTTGGTTTCGTGTCTTCTGATGATATCTTGGTTAATGGGATAGCATGCTAGATCCATCAAAGCAACCAAGATGCATTTCCCCATTTAGTTTCCAGTGTGAATAATGTTTTAAGGCAACATAGGTTTCTTTTGCCCTCAAATCAAGCCCCAAATCATGTTGAAAGGGATCCAAATAATATTGAATGAATTTCTCCCTTCATCCAAGAAAATCCATAGTTATGACACCATTGTTCCTCCAGGACCTTACTCAAAAACCCATTTGGCCAACACTCTTCTAATAACTTTTATAAAAATGGTCTTGGCTCGAAGGCATGTATAGATGACCTGAGTCCCCCACCCCACCATAACTTGTCCACTTATTCAGGTAATAAATACGAAAATTGGTATGTTTTCAGGTTCAAACAGAAATTGAGATGAGCAACTTTTTTGATGGCAAATCAAAGATATGCTTATTATTTGCATCTTACTTTTTTGTGCAATTGAAAACGTGTCCCACTGGCTTTTATGGAATTTAATCCTATGTCAAGGCATATGGTATTACAGTATAAGAGTTCAATGTTTTAATTGCTCTTATGCAGTTTAATTTAATAACCCAATATGGTCCTTCTTTTTTAGATTGTGACTATATTTTGTCCAAGGAATACACTTTATTTTACTTATTATGTTTGTGAATTCTTTTTTCAGCTTTTGCTTTGGTACTTGTTAGACGGACAAGATTCATGAGTTTCGATAGCAAAGATATATATTGCAGCTCTCTATTGGATGTCTTGCCAAAATTAAAGCAATTTATAATGTTTAGATTGCAATTATGCCTTTTCTTTGATATACCTAATGCTAAATAATACAAATTAAACTATAAGCAGGCATTTTGTGTTGTGGAAATAGTAAAATAAGGTTGAGTATTTTAAATATTTAGGTTTTTTTCAAAATCACCATTTGGGGAAAGGGTTTTCAGGAAAAAAATTTTTTTTTCCACAGTTGCACATCTTTAAGAAATGAGACTTCTGTATGGAGCACTGAGTGAAAATATGGGCAACCTGGTGCCTTAAGAATTAAGGGGCTTGGACGACATTCCCCAAACTTTTTTCTCACCAAAGAGTTCAGATTCTAACCTTGGTTTTTTTCATATGGGTCAAAGCACAGTAAATCTTTTGCAAGCGTGAGATATAGCTTCATGCTCTTCTGCTTGTTCTGAGCTTTTACAGAGCTCTTCAGATGCTGTCCCTTCTGGTTTCAACAGGCATCCTCAAGTCACTGAGCAGCTTCAGGCATGACCCAAGGTTCAGAATGCGTCCCTCTCTACGTGACATAATACACATAAGAAGCAAGTTCCTGTTGACAAAGCCGAAGGCAGCCATAAAAACTCTCCCTTTACGCTCAAGCTGTAACTGGAGAAGCTAGTAGCATGCCAGTATTTGCTACTAATCATCTTCCCCTCCTGTGGGTTGGTGATATACTGTACTACTTGGGTGCCTCTCTAGAGAAATAGCCTTAGTAAATCCCCATTTATATTTGACTGACACTGTTAACACTGAATTGCTTGGGTGAGCTTTTTGATTTCTCCAGCTGCAATTGAAGTAAATTTTCTTAATAGATAAGCAATGCAAAATGTTAATACTAGGTCCTGATCTGTATCTTTTTCTGATCAAGTTCAGAACAAAATGAAAAGTAAATACAGGAAAATGTACTAAATTTGGCCCAGTATAGATAGAAATGCAGGTGACTTGAACTAAAATACATAATTTCTTTAAGTTCTACTTTTCTTGATTTTTCTCATTCTTCTACCTTGTAAATTATTAGATGTTCACAGATGTCTGTACTTTTACTTTCTTGGCAAATTAAAATAGGAAGATGCTTTGGAATTTTAGTTGCAGATGATATGGACTATTCCACTAACAGACAAGACAAAACAATGTGTTTAATTCATGTGGTTTGTTGAAAGCCCATTCCCAGCCCAACTGTATTTCCTTCCTTCCTTCCTTCCAAAATTGACATTTCCTTCAAATGCAAATTTAAACTTGTTGAAAAAAATAATCTACAATGCAGTGTGTCCATTCAGAATCCATAATGGGATTCTGAAGCAGGTCCATACTCATTTGCTCTCAGAGGTTTGGGTGAACAGGACTGTTTTAGCCCAATATATACTCTATCCTGAGTTGTTGGGAGTCGGGCAGTATATACATTTAAATCATCATCATCATCATCATCATCATCATCATCATCATCATCATCATCATCACCATCATCTTCAGAAATGCACTACAGACTAACACTTTGTAGAGTAACCAAGAAGGCCTTGGAAGACATATTCAGATGCTGTGTCTATATTTACAATGATCAGAACACTGCAAGCCGTGGTATTCCCTGTGACATTCTATGAAAACAAAAGTGGACTTTGAAGAAGCAGGATAGAAAGAGTATTGATGCTTTTGATACTTGGTTTTGGAGAAAACTCTTGAAAATACCATGGACAACCAAGAAAACAAACAAATGCATCACTGAACAAATCAACCCAGAGTTATCACTTGAGGCTCAAATAACCAGAGTCAAATTATGCTACTTTGGACACATTATATGAAAACTTAGCTCTCTAGAGAAGGCTCTAGTGCTGGGAAAGGTAGAAGGAAAAAGAAGAAGAGGACAACCAGCAGCAAGGTGGATGGACTTAGTTACAGGTAGTCCTTGGGTTACAATCATTCATTCAGCAACCATTCAAAGTTACTACAGCACTGAACAAATGGTATTTATGACCAGTCCTCAGAGTTCTGGCAGTCACAGCATCCCTGCGGTCACATGATTGCAGTTTCCAATATTCTCTGCTGGCTTCCCACAAGTAAAGTCAATAGGGAAGCCAGCAGGAAGCTGGAAGTTGCGATCATGTGAGGCCCTCGCTTAATGACCCGCGTGGTCCTCATTTAATGACAGCAACCAGGACTGCCGGAATTGCTATCGCTAAGCTGTGTGGTCACATGACATTGCATTTTACAACTGCATCACTTAGCAGCAAAAATTCTGGTCCCAATTGCCATCGTAACCTGAGGACTACCTGTACAGTGGCAATGGGTGCACCGTTAGAAGACCTGAAAGACCACGTTAGGGACAGATCATCATGGAGAAAATTTATGTGATTGCTAAGATTTGACTGAAAAGGGTGTTAAAACCTAACCCCTCTATTTCAAGGTATCTTGTGTGGTGCAAAACCATCCTGAGGATAAGATTCACAGTATAAGAGAGCAGAGCTATAAAGTTTCTCATTTGTGCTTTCCTCCGTGACTGTGATCCATGAGTATTGATGCTTCGGCTAGCAGGCATGAAGCTGGAGGATGCAGCCAATAAGGAATGAACTCTGTCCACAACTAATGTTGCAAAGGAACAGCAATATTAGTTATGAGTGGCTGGAAATAACCCATGGAATATGCAAAACAATGTACAAGTGGGCAAAATGGCACTGGACATGCCCAAAGTAGTAAAAACTGTACAAATATACAGTAGCAATGCAAAACTCCTTGCTGGCAGAACCATCAATCTTCCTTCCTTCCTTCCTTCCTTCCTTCCTTCCTTCCTTCCTTCCTTCCTTCCTTCCTTCCTTCCTTCCTTCCTTCCTTCCTTCCTTTCAATCTTTGGTGTAGGACAGGATTAGCACTATCTCACAAGAGATTTAATGCATCTCTCTCTTTGTGTTTTAAAAATGTTGAGCACTCTTTCAAAAGAATGCTAAACCCATGTACATAAGGACCCTGTGTAAGTCCTGAGAAATGCTTTGAAAAGCACCAATCAGACATATGAGGGCAGATGCTCCTGAGAAAACCAGGTGTCCAGTCTCTCTCTCCTGCAGACCAAGCCCAAATGGCCACCGATGATCATGCCTAGTACATGAGGGCATATCACTAGCAGTCTAGAGTGGGCAGGAGAAACTAGGTGGATTCCAGCCCCTATATACATCATCATCATGATGTTAATGATAAATCATACCTATATCAACCTTTGTTGGGAGGAGAAATAAAACATTACTTTGAAGCTGAGTAGCTAAAAACTATATTAAGTTGTCTCATCAATAGACGAGGGATGAGACAAAGGCAACACATGAGGACCTGTCACATAAAAATGGTTACTGGGCATGATAAGGCTGGAGTTAGGGGACATGAGGTTAAGTTCTCTGACTCAAGCATATATATATATAAAATTCCCCTCTCACCCCTATGGGTGGTACGTGTCTTCCTCAATCTTGGGTCCTCTACCAGAGGCCTGGGAGTTTGAGGGTTCTCCGCAGTATCTGAGCTGTTCCTAGCACTGCACTCTTCTGCACAGAGAGCTCTGAGGTTGTTCCTGGGATCTGTTGGAGCCACTCTCCCAGCTTAGGAGTCACAGCCCCAAGAGATCTTACCACCACTGGGACCCCTTTGGCCT
Organism: Python bivittatus; assembly: GCF_059951505.1. Classification (NCBI taxonomy): domain Eukaryota; kingdom Metazoa; phylum Chordata; class Lepidosauria; order Squamata; family Pythonidae; genus Python; species Python bivittatus. Next base: position 8,678,221 of record NW_028277097.1, read on the forward strand.
TTACTTTCCACATCCTCTCTAGTTCCTCCTTCAGGCCCTGGTACTTCTCCAGCTTCTCATGCTCCTTCTTCCTGATGTTGCTGTCACTTGGCACTGCTACATCTATCACTACCACTGTTTTCTGGTCTTTGTCTACTACCACAATGTCTGGTTGATTAGCCAGCACCTGCCTGTCCGTCTGGATCTGGAAGTCCCACAGGATCTTAGCCCTGTTATTCTCCACGATCTTCTGTGGAATTTCCCATCTGGACTTGGGGGGGGGGTCTAGCCCATACGCTGTGCAGATGTTCCTGTACACAATGCCAGCTACTTGTTTGTGCCGTTCAGTGTATGCTGTTCCTGCCTGCATCTTACACCCTGCCACTATGTGTTGGACTGTCTCTGAGGCCTCTTTGCACAATCTGTACCTTGGGTCCTGTCTAGTGTGGTAGACCCTGCTTCTATGGATCTGGTGCTTAGTGCCTGTTCTTGTGCTGCTATGATCAGTGCCTCAGTGCTGTCTTTTAGTCCGGCCCTTTCCAGCCACTGATAGGATTTCCCAATGTCAGCCACCTCAGCTATCTGTCGATGGTACATCCCATGCAAGGGCTTGTCTTGCCATGGCACTTCCTCTGCTTGAACCTCCTGCCTTGTCTCCTGCTGCCTGAGGCATTCTCTCAGCAGCTCATCTTTGGGTGCCATTTTACTGATGTACTCCTGGATACTCCAGGTTTCGTCCAGGATAGTGGCTTTGACACTCATCAGACCCCGCCCGCCCTCTTTGCGGCTGGTGTACAGTCTCTGGGTGTTGGACTTGGGGTGGAAACCTCTGTACATTGTGAGGAGCTTCTGGGTCTTCACATCGGCAGCCTCCATGTCTTCCTTTGGCCAGCTCACTATACCGGCAGGGTATCTGATGACTGGCAGGGTGTACATGTTGATGGCGTGGATCTTGTTCCTCCCATTGAGCTGGCTCTTCAGGACCTGTCTGATCCTTTGGTGGTACTTGGATGTTGCTGTCTTCCTTGCCTCCTTCTCATGGTTCCCGTGTGACTGTGGGACACCAAGGTATTTATAGCTGGTCTCTATGTCTGCTATGTGGCCCACTGATAGTTCCACTCCATCGGTCTTAACTACCTTCCCTCTCTTTACTATCATCCTGCCACACTTCTCCAGTCCGAATGACATCCCAATGTCCTCACTGTAGATCCGTGTCAGGTGGATCAGTGAGTCGATGTCTCGTTCACTCTTAGCATACAGCTTGATGTCATCCATGTAGAGGAGGTGGCTGATGGTGATTCCACTCTTGAACTTGTACCCATATCCAGATCTTGTGATTATCTGGCTGAGGGGGTTTAAGCCTATGCAGAACAGCAGTGGGGACAGTGCATCACCTTGGTATATGCCACACTTGATGGCCACTTGTGTGAGCTGCCTTGAGTTGACTTCCAATGTTGTCTTCCACAGTCCTACTGAGTTCTTGAGGAAGGTCCTTAGTGTCCTGTTGACTTTGTATAGCACCAGGCATTCACAGTTCCATGTGTGTGGCATTGAGTCATAGGCTTTCCTGTAGTCAGTCCAGGCTGTGCTCAGACTGGTCTGCCTAGACCTTGAGTCTCGAGCGACTGCCCTATCTATGAGTAACTGGTGTTTTGAGCCTCTGGTGTTGTTCCCAATGCCCTTCTGAGCTGTGCTCATGTACTGGCCCATATGGTCATGTAGCTTGGCAGCTATGATGCCTGATAGAACTTTCCATGTTGTGGGGAGGCAGGTTATTGGCCGGTAGTTAGATGGTGCTGTTCCTTTGTGAGGGTCTTTCATGATCAGCACTGCCCTTCCTTGTGTTAGCCAGTCTGGGTGGGAGCCTGCTGCTAGCAGTTGGTTCATCTGTGCTGCTAGGCGTTCGTGCACTGCTGTTAGTTTCTTTAGCCAGTAGGCGTGGATCATGTCTGGGCCAGGTGCTGTCCAGCTTTTATGTTCTTGACCCACTGTTGGATGTCTGCTACTGTGATGGGGACTGGTTCCTGTTCTGGGAGATTGCTGTGGTCTGCTTTCAGGTCCTGCAACCACTTTGCACTGGTGTTATGCGTCTTCTCTTTCTCCCATATGTTCTTCCAGGATTACAGCGGCTATAGCATATACCAATTCATTGGTTTCAGTTATGGTGGTAGTAGGGATTGTCTGGAGGGCTCTGTTGGCATCTTCTAGCATACTGTCTGATGGTACTTCTCAACTGAGCCTTGGTAATCGGACTCGAGGGTTGACTGTAGCTAGTTTATCCATGATCTTATGCCTCATATCAGCTGCTGTGCTCTGTAATGGAAGGGGTGGCAGTGACATTCCAGCTTCAGGTATTGGCTGCACATCTGCTTGTTCTTCCAGGTCTGCTTGAGTCCGGGTTGTAATGTGGAGTTGGTCTATCTCAAGTTGTGAGAGCAGCTTCCTCTTCACTATGTTGAAGCGCTGGGTAACTAGTTGTTTCTCAGTTAGTGTGGATATATATATATATATATATATGCGTGCCAGTTTGGTCTAGCAGTTAAGGCACCAGGCTGGAAAGCAGGAGACTTTGAGTTCTAGTCCCACCTTAGGCATGAAAGCCGGCTGGGTGACTTTGGGCCATTCACTCTCTCTCTCAACCCAACTCACCTCACAGGGTAGTTGTTGTGGGGAAAATAGGAGGAGGAAGGAGTATTAGGTATGTCCACCGCCTTGAGTTATTTATAAAAACAATAAAAGCAGGATTAAAAAAATCTTTTAAAAATGTGCTGAATAATACATAGAATTGCAACTTTTGTGTATGGTCAACAATAGACAGACCACTATGGGCTGAGAATGGCTGTAAACATTAAGACAGATTGAATTAGTTTAGAGATGGGAAATAAGGAACTACAGGTGGGCAGCTAACTTTCTCTCACCCCACTAGGTAGACCAGATCAGGAAATCAACTCCACAGGAAGGCTACAATTACTTCTATTGAGACTGGCTCTAATAATAGAATCTTGCAAGTGTGATTGTGCTGAACCTCCTTCTGCTTCTTATATTCCAGTGAATTAGGAAGACATCTGTCTGAACTACTTCCAAATATTATCTTCTTGTTCTGGACTTAAAAAACGTTTCAGCTTCTAAAACGATTCCTACATATTTCCGTCAAGATCATCTTCCTTACTTTCTACGCTTTCTTAATATGAACACTTCCTTTAGGATCAGTGGCCAATTTTGGATGAAGCAGCACCTGATATATCATCTCACATTGTTAATATCATATTTTATTGAATGTATTATGAATGTATGTATTGGAAGGGCCAGTAAAGAAAAGGGAGGTGAAATGGATATGTAGTACACATGTTGAGATAAAATTAGTCACAACTTTTTTGTTTACAGCATACAGAAGGTTTGGCATAGCAGAAGATGTAGATCCATCAACTGATGCTAATCTCCTCCCTCCAGATCACATGCTCGTAACTCCAGGAATGGCAAGAACCTGTGCCCTGTATAGGCTCTCTCCTGTCTACTATGGGAACTTCCAGGCCTGAATAATGGTGTGTCCCTGAAAATAGATCTGCAATAGCTAAATACCATGCCAGTGAGTAGTGATTGTGTAATATTGTTGTAAAACAAGCCCAAGAAATATGAAATAGTATAATTGCATATTCACAACAAATATATCTTCATTGTTAAGGGGGGAGGCAACTCCTTTTTGCATGCTTAGACCAGCTGTTCACATGGACAGAACTCTTTCCCAGAGTAAGTGATAGTATACAATAATATAGGAAGGGTAGGTGGAGACGTTTATTGGCAGACTGGACCATATGGAGAACCATATTTAAAAGTCAGAGACAGAAAAACCTTATTCCATTTAGTCCATTTTCTCTAACTAGTTCCCCAAATGGTTTCTGTCAGCCCAACTAGGTAGACCAGACTAAGAAACCAAAGCCATATAAGTCAGGACTATTTTTATTGTAACAGCTCTAGTAACCGAATTTTGCAAGTCTGAATGTGCTTTCCCCTCCCTGACTTTAACTTCATATGAACTAGGGAAGGGCTTGTCTGAGATGTTTTCTCAAGTTATTTTCTTGGCCCAGGCTCAAGCCCTACTTATCTGACAGTTGCCTTGGCAGCATCTCTTCCTCCTGTCCTTCAAGATCATCCCCTCTTCCCTCCACAGTTTCTTGCCCATGAAGCACAGCAACCATTTCTAGATCCCCAAAAACTCAAAAGGCTATCTGCCCAATTAACAGGCCTCCCAATGCTCTTAACAAGATTAGGATATATAACTTTTATCTAAATTAGTAGGTTTATGATACCACTGGTGTGAAATATATGTTTTGTTGTGTATCTTTACATAGATCCTGGTGTTGTTTCATCCTGCTTGACTTACATACCTATAATACCCAATCATTTGATAAAGTTAACTAGGATTTATAAAGATCAGAACTAATTGGGGAAGGGTGTTTATATAGTAACTGTAACGTTCAGGACAAGATATGAACTGCCACCAATGCAGGAACAATATGTTCCACTGCAAAAGTTGACCTCAGATGATCCCAAATCTCTGCAGGGTACAGACTCACTTGCTTTTCCGAGTCTAGAATGGAAAAAAGAAAAAAAAAGTAGCAATTAAGAAGCCCTGTAGAGACTCTTTACTGGATTCTTAAAAATAAAGTGACTAATATTCCACAATATTATTATGAACAGAACTTATAAAACTCAATTCCTGAAATTTAGCAATACGTATATTACCCATTATAAGTACAATAATAATGTAGCCAAATTTAAGTATGTAAAACGTGTTGCTTTAAATCGGAAGCTACATAGCAAGATTTCATGTGGGTTTATTCCAAGCAAATAATACAACATTTTATGGATTATCTTTTTTCTAAGAGTACAGATGTGATATAATGACTAGGGGTTGAGACTTGGTCCACAGATACCTAAGATAAAATTCTTATTCAGCTATGAGCCCTTGAGAATAGAGAATAGTAATTTAACAAGGCCATAGCATGTGCCTTTCAGCTATGCATTACCAGCAAGGTATGAGTTGTCTGCTCATAACATACCTATTCTGCAAAATAACATTTAGAACAGTATTATCAGATAGGGAGGTGTTTGGAGTGCCTTAAAATTTTGTTAGGAATGTGGTTGTTACAGAAATGGAAAACATAGCAAATAGTCTTACAAGAAGTCATACTGGTCTATCTCTTTCAATATTAACTACTCTGACTTGGACACAGCTTTCCAGAGTTTTAGATGAAAATCTTTCCCAGCCCATCTAGGAAATGTTGGCTTCTGTGTGCTGAATCTGGAATCTTTTGCACTGAGGTCAAACACTTTGTCCCATATTCTACAGATGAGGCTCTCAGATCTTGGACAGCAGTGACATGTCAGCACCCTTTTCGTTGTAGACAAGGAACTGAGGAACAAGAAAACATTGACTTCTCTCTGTCCACTTCTTTAAAAAAAACAAACAAACCTTTCTACTGCTCCTTTCAGCTTGGAATGAGAAGAAAGAGAGCTAGGAGATTATGGGGTCCTTTGGATCTGATGCTTCTTCCACCCTATCCACTGGCCAAGATCCATCATCCCCCTTTCAGATCTTTCTGAGGTCAGAATTTCTTGATCATAAACACTGGAGAGACACAAGGGGGAAATGAATGTCAGATTTCCCACACCAAGGTCATATTTTCTATCTGAGCTTGAAGGCATCTTATTGTCCTGTGTGGGAGCCCGGGACCACAAAACTTCAGTCTAAAAGACTTTATGAAATAAATATATTTAGTGCTCGCTGGGGAAAAAAAATCACATATAGAAACTGTAAAGTCTGGAGTGAATATATATGAAATGCCTATATAATTAAGTAGACCCATAGCTATATTTTTTTCTTCTTGCAACTTGCCTTTCTACTGAACTGGCAAGCCACCTCCAGCTGTTCCCAGTAGAGGATAAATCCAGCCTGCTTTTTCTCCAGGATGTTTTCACTAACAGCATTTGCAAACTGCTTTCCCATGCTGGCAGCTGATTGTCCAACTGAAAAAGAAAAGTCAGGAGTAATGCACAAGCAGCCATGTTGCCTCTGGATGCAAGGCACATGGGGGAAAAGCGTTTTCACTTATCTAGTATGCTACAATGCATGAGCTATGAGACTCTGAAGAGTAGATCACTTGAATGCATTTCTGGATATGCTCTCTTAGAAATTTCCTTCTGCTACCTTGGCTAAATTAATTTTATACACACACACACAGACACATATATATATATGCAGTAGTAAGAAAAAATGTTTATGGGCAAATAAGATCCTGGATTTTCAATTAAATATACTTCTTGCTCAGATAATAAGAAGTTGTTGCAGTACACTGGCAATTCTATAATAAGATTTAAGTGAAAGCTAGATATATAAAGTACTCTTTCTCTTCCAGATACATAGAGATCTCTGTCTGTTTATGGAATCCACCCTGGCCAACAGTGGCTGTCATAAATTCTTCAACTCAGCAGGCTTTATATGCTATCATATAGCAGCCAAATGTTTGCTAAGAAACATCAGCTCTCTTTGATGTGATTTGCTTTTGCTTTCTTCTATTGTGTTGAACAAATAGCATCAATGCCCTGTGTTGTGAAAACTGCCTCCTTCCTATTCTGAATAACTTTCTGAAATCTGCTGTCTTCTTTAAAAGGTATTTATATAGCCCCTTGAGTATATAAGATCTCAGGGTTAGGTTTGTTTTTCTGTCCTTGGTGTCCTTCTTTCTCTTCTTTCATCCTCTCCATAATATCTGATGTTCTGTTCGAAGAGCTCATTGATTCAGGGATTGCCTGCCATTTGTACCTAAACACTTCCTTGAAATTCTGACACACCAAAAGTACAGGAAAAGTTTATTTTCCCTGATTTGAACCCCATTGGCTGCAGGGGGGTAGTGTAGTAATCTGTTACTCTCCTGTCATGTAGAATATGCCATAGGCTTGCATGGCAGGGAGTCATGAGCCAGTTATAGAAGTTCCAGAAGTAGACCTAAAATTCCCCATTGTGTGCTGGGAGATGGCATGTCACCATTGGAAACTACTCCTATGAACAGACTCATCATCTTTGACACATCTCCAAATTTTGAATGGAGTACAGCAATGAACTATCTAAATGATGCTTCTGAACCCATTGAACTGGACAGAACTATTTGGCTCATTACCAGCTAGCATATGTGTGTGTGTGTGTTTAATCCCATAGATCAAATAGAATAGCTGAGTTCCTGCAACATGCTAGCCTAGCCTACATGGGGTTGGGTATTTGTAGTTCAGTATTATGTGAACAGGCCACAATTTAAACCCATAATATAAGTTATGTACTTGGGCATCAATATTATGTGAACCCAGATTGTTTTTTTCAACCCAGATTTAAACATGTTGTGGGAATCCAGCCAGTATGTCCTTTGAAGATGCACTGTTTCTGTTGATCTCTGAAGCCACACACTACATCCAATATGTAAAATAATTCAACTGCTTAATTCAATTATTGTAATGGGATATTGATTTTATTGACAAAATCTATAGAGAAAACATATGCTAACTCACATTAGTCTTCTCCAGAAAAGAAGTAATAGGTTATTGGGGATGGCATTAACAATTATTCCCAACTGAAGATGCTAGATAGCTTGTTTTATATGCCAAAACTTTCTTGTAAATTCCAGTCAACTTACAGTAGTAGGAGCTTACATATTTTAATGCTTGCATAGAGAAAGAGGGACCTTTTGTGGAAGGAAAATTTACTGTGCTAAAGAACAAGGGATTAATGTAGACTTTTTTTCTGATGGACTAAATTTCAACATGAAAGGAGATATTTTACTAGTGAGAGAATCCGAGCATACGTTCACCCCACTGCATTTGAAAACTGAGGTGGCTTTTCCAAAGGAATCATATTGTGTAGTATATTTGCGTGCCGTAACTGACCACTTCACAACAACACCAATGCGGATCCTTTTTTCACGCTTCACAAAATAAGAGAAACATTGATAAAATGAAATAAAGTCCTTCGACATTGCTTCTTAATAGTAAAGCAAGATGGATTCAAGTGGGAAGGTAGCTGATTTGATAACAGTATCATTTTTTAATTTTGGTTCTGTTCCAGCATGGTCCAGATTTCCTGGATTACTCCAGCCAGATTACATGCCGATTCCCTGATTGCAACCTAGGAAACCCTTTGAGTGGCTGGCCTGCATAATTAGACAGTCTTCAGTTTCACCGTAGATTGATCTTTATAATTTTGAATTTTTATTTAAATACATCCTAAGCTACGTTAGTAGGTGTAATTGTGAATGCTTGTGCCTCATTAAGAAGCCTTTTCTCTTTCTTCTTTCTCTTCTCGCACTTTGCTGTCTCTCACATTTGGCCAGGGTTCTAGAAAGATAGCTCTTACATTATGAATAGACTGTTAATTCATTCTGCTCCTTTCAAATGGACTTCTTTTCTGTAGTCACAAGAAACATGAAAGAATCATTCTTTTTATTTTGCAGGCAGGCTGAGCTAAACTGAGCAAATGTGGTAACAAGAGTACCCTTCATCATATATAAGTGAACCTCACTGGCTCTGATTTAAGAGTAATGAATATGGTGTTGAAAATCAGATACCTTAACTGGCATCTCTAAAATCTACATGCTTAGGTGGCCCAGTTCACAGTAACAAGTCTTTCATGGGCTCTTATGGATCTCTAAACTCAAACTGGTATTGATTAACTTTAATTTTTATGTTCTACCTTCTTGCCCTAAGATTGCTATGATTTCAGAGTCACCTAAACTTTATCATTATTGCATTAATCATTATTTTTAAGATTATAGTTTTTTTTACATTTTTTTCCTCTGGACCCAAGTGGATATTTCATAATGCTAGCAGAAGATAGTATTTCATGCATCTGATAGCAAAACATGTCAGGCTGCCTTAATGAACTCATCGAACTATGAACAAATCTGTTCCAAGTATAGGATGCTATTGAATCTTCAGAAGGAACCTCCCACTTGAACTTAACCACAGTTGACAGACACAGGGGCAGTTGCAAGGCAAGGTGGGAGGGGGCACTCCCATTATCCCATTAGCTGTTAGTTGGTCTACTTTTAAATAAGACTCAGTGTTCTAAAAAGAGTCTCAACCCAAGGGTCTAACCAAAACTTATTTCCTCCCTTAGCCCCGTCCTATGGTAGCTAAGGGTTACTTATTTATTTGTTAAATTAATATGGCTGTCCACTCACTCTGCGTGGCTAATATCCATTTAAAAACAACAAAAAGATCACGAGAACAAAATTAAAACACTTCACCTAAGACCACTCATATATCTACATAAACTGTGTGTGTGCCTTCGAGTAAGTGCTTGGATCCTGGCAACTGCCTGGACCAGTCCCTGCAGTTTTCCTGGCAAGATTTTGGAAGTGGTTTGCCAATGCCTCCTTCCTAGGGCTGAGAGAGAAGGACTGGCCCAAGGGTACCCAGTTGGCTTTTGCCTAAGGTGGGACAAGATCTTATGGTCTCCCAGCTTCTAGCCTGATGCCTTAACCACTACACCAAACTGTCTCATATCTACATAAATCAGCCCCCTGAAAACTGGCACACCTAGCATCCTTCTCTGATGCCTGAGGGAAATGCCAGGTCCTCAGTGCCTTATGAAATGCCAGAAGAGTTGTCAGAAGGTGTGCTGTTCCACAAGGTAGATGCAGTGACAGAGAAAGCATGCCTCCTCAGTCCCATCACATTATGTAGTTTAACAGAAGCAAGCTGGAACATGCCCATCCTGTCAGAACTTGTGGGGCTGGCCAAGATAATTGGAAACAAGTGACCCCACCAATAACCCGGCCCTGTGCTATAAAGGGCTTTACAGGTGACAACCAACACCTTGAATTGCACCTGGAAGCTTAGTGGAAGCTAGTGCAGCTCCCAAAGTAGTAGTGCTATCAAGGTGTGCCTGTAATTATCTGTGTTGCCTCATTCTGGAGGCAGCTGCAGCTTCAGAGTAGTCTTTAAGGGCAGCCCCATGTACAGCATGTTATAATCCAGACAAGAGACATGAGTGACCATGAGCAGGGCCTCCTGACCCAGGAATGTGCCCAGTTGGCCAAAGCTGGATTTGTGTAAAGGATCTCCTAGCCATGGCTAACATCTGCTCTTTGAGCAGAAGCAGAGAGTCGAGGAGCACCCCAGGTTGCATACCAGCTCCATTGGGGGTGGGGGGTGGGTTCTACTCCATACAGAATTCATGGTAGAAAACATATCAAAACTGGGGATCCTTAAAACCCACAGCCACTTGGTCTTAACAAGGTCAAGCCTACTCCTGTTCTTCCTCATCCAGACCCCTCAACCTAAGAAAAAATCTTGATGGCATCACAGCACCAGGGTTAAAGAGTTATTTTTTTTGCTAATGAGTACTTCAGTCTTTCTACTCTTAACAGTTATGGTTATATAAATGCACATGAATGATCAGATCATCCCTTTTCAATTTAAGAAATTATTTTGCTGTAGAAATTCCAAGCAAGACACTGGAGAAGCGCATGCTGTCATAACTTTGTTAAAAGTTTCCAATCAGAAATGCTTAGTTGTTTCTGAACGAAGATCTTGCTTCCAACCCATCTGCAGCCCGGGGAACATGAAACTTACTATCCCAGATTCTTGTTGATAAATCCCATGAAAGGAAAACGAAACATTGTTCATTGGCCGCGTTCCCTCTTTATGTTAATCTGGGAGGCTTTACATATCCCCTCCCAGGAGGCCTCTCTTAAGTGACTCTCCAGCTTGAGCTGTCAGAAACAGAGTGGGCAAACTTTACAGGGAAAAGTGTTTCTTTCCACAGGAGCTGCTACAGTTTTTTAGAAAGTGTTTTTGTGCACAGCTTCAATTCAGAAGAAACTGCTTTGGGCTTCTGAAAAAAATTGTGGCATGACTAATATGAAGAGGAGTAAAGTTACGCTTGCCCTGCTGTTAGGACATTTTTGTAACTGCTGTTGGTCTTTCAGAGTCTGCACAGACAAAAAAAAATAAGTATCAATATTGCAGAATTCTGTTGTATGTTTGGATAACTCTATGGACCTTGATTATGAGAATTCAGCAAACCATTGCTGGAAGAATAAATGATGTGCTTTCAGTTATAAGTGTTTTCTGCACAAGGAGTACCTCTTCTCTGGCTATTAGCTTTGAACATCAGATGAAGGACAGACCTCATTTCACAAGAAGAAGAAGCACATGGACCATGGACCAAGCTGGAAGCCCCAGGACAGACATCTATGTGTTCCACAGCTTTGACTGTGACAGGCACAAAGATGAAGGTAAGTTCATTATTTCCTGAAGTTAATGTAAGTGTTATAAAAGCATAACTAAAAAAAATACCAAGTGATGTTAGGGTTATTTTATTACCTGAAGTCAATTTCCAGTCCATGTCAGGCTGATTAAATGTTCCTAAAGAAATCTATGTCCTAGTTCATCCAAGGCCCTGAAGTCTATTTCCTGGGTTCAGCTTAAAAATCCCTGTTACACTGTCTGGGAGAAAAAAATTGCCAGAGACTAAAATCAATAGACTTCTTGGAATTTCTTTTAAATCATAGAATCTTTCTTTAGTTTAAGAAAAAAAACAACAGCTTCTGAATGTGTCCTCAACCCTGCTTCCATTGATCAGTTTTTCTGGGGAAAATGTTATCTGACAAGTTACTTAGGTTGTGAGAAGTCAAAGAAAAAAATTTGCAGGACAGTTGAAGTTTGGTGGAACGTTTTTGTCACAAGCATATTTTATGCACACACAGAACATTTCAAATGCAGGTTGCTGAGATATGGGGACATTGCTTGCTATTGTTTGGATGACAGTGTCTTGGAAAAGACCTCTGAAAATGTCTGTGATAATGGAAGACGGACTGTAACAATCTGGAAGGGGTGAGGATAGGGAACCCTATGTTACCATGGTCCTTTGGGCATAAATTCTGCAATGAAAAATGCACCTGGAGTAGAATTTTGCCCCATCCTTGGTCAAGAATTTTGTCTGTAGATTAAACCTTATATTCTCATGGGAGGTAATTACACTGGAATATTCATAATAAACTCTCTAGACATAGGTGTCTATTACAAGCCATGAAGATGTCATGACCATCATAACATCATGTGCTTTTGTATCCAAACTAAATATAATAATAAGAACACAGTGCCAGTCAGTATATTCCAGAGACAGGTAACTCCCATGATACCTTCCAGATGTTACTCCCACCAGGATGGACAGTTGCATAGGAAGTTTGGAATTGCAGTCCTGAGCATCTGTAAGGCACCAGGGTCTGTCTTTGATAAATCAATTTCCTAAAGATTGTTCACCAAGACTATAGAGCTGTATTCAGCACTCTTAAAAACTAAAAAAAAAAAACCTTTGAAAACATACCTTATGAATAATGCAAATGGCATTAGGAAGTAACAATTATCAGTGTATAATGCTTGATAAAATATTGAGAAATCTAACCTCAGAAGTTTGCCATCTAGTGGCATTTATTGAAAATTAAAGAAAGACTGGATGATCTTGTATATGTTTTAAGATGGTTTTCTCTCTGGGTAGAGATATAAAGGTTTTATATTGTGAGTTTATATTTATAGAGTGAAATCCAAACATGGCATTACTCAGTGTGGACTCATTGAAATCCCTGGGATTTAAATCAAGTCATAGAACCATTTAACATGTTGATTTCAATGGACCTGCTACAATGTAGGACTGAGTTTGGATTCACTCAACATGTAGTATAATTGTGGGAGGGCAGAATGGGGGGAGAACATTATGGCCTTGAATGTAAAGATGGGAGGTGACTACTTGTGCTAAAGCCCTAAGCATATTTTAGTAGAAGAAATGTTGAACATATTTTATTTTATTCATTTGTATATTTATTACTGTTTTTTGGGTGCTGCTCTATTTCAAAATGCCTCTAAGCAGCATATGACAAAAATAAAGTTTTAAAACTTCTGAATAGTGCTAAATAATATATATTACAATAGCTCCACCCTCCTCCCAAAGTTGAGCAACTAGTTATTGCTAGGTCACACAGATTATATTACCCCATAATGTGTGTTTCATTCATTCATTTTTAAATCATATTTACTCCAGAATATATACAAATCCACTCTTTATAGATTAGTAGTATATATGGAGGATGCCAGTATGGCTTGCTCAACAAACTACACTTGAAAAAATCCTGGCTTAAGATGATGCCAAACCAAGCCAATATTGATGGATTCTGTCAGTCAAGCAGAGCTGAAATGAACATACTGCTGTTTACTGCAATGAGAAATTAGTAATTGCATGACTGTAGCTTAATTCTTGATGGCTTCTCCAAAGGTTTGGTGATTGGTGACCGCTGAGCCTGTGCTGAGAGCATTAGACTCTGATTTGGAACATCTGAGACCAACCTAGCCATGGACATCTGAGAAGTTACACTAACCCATTCAAGATGACTGTGCTTGTTGCAGGAAAGATTCATTAGGTTGTTTATTTATGATTTTCTGCTGAGTTGGGGGATATTAGATTTAACATCACCTTTCAGCTAACCTCTTCAGTGGTTTGACAATGTTCATACATTCAAGTAGGAAAAGCTGCTTTCTCATCAAATGTGGAAACTCAGAAGCAAAAATAAAAGATTGCAGCAAATGACAAATGTCAACTTGTTCCATATATTGCAATGCAGTTTTAATTCTGGAGAAGTCTGTGCAATGCTTCAGACTCAGTTTGGAAGAGGTGTTTCAGAACGCACAGGAGTAGTCCCCTCAAACTCAGAGCATTACACAGCTCTCAAACTGAGCTTTTTGTAGGCCCTTCAGACAACTTCAGGGATTTTGAACATGAGCTTTCACCACTAATAAACTGATCCATCAGCCACAACTTGTTACGTATATTTACTTACTTGATGCAGCTTCTGGTAAGATTTTTTTTTAAGCCAGAGAAAGGATTTCATACTTTAAAAAAAATTAACAATAGAAAGAAAAGTTCGCTAATAAAATTATCAGTTTAAGTCACTTGCCATATAATTCCAACTTTTTTATACGAGGACTAGAATCTTTTAAACATTAAAACTCAGCAATATTCTGATACTGAACAGAATATCCCAAAATTTGTTTTATCCTTCTGACCAATTGTTAAAAATAATTTGTTAAGAAACTGTTTTCTCCCAACCTAGCACTAATCCAAATGTGTTGGGAGTGTTGGGAGTAACAATCTGTTACTGTTACAGAGTACTTCGGCTCCTCTTATCACTTTGACTGTATCAGGGATATTTTGAGATAAAACAGAAATTACAATTCAGAATTTCAGAGTGGGGAATCATTTGAAATAGATTTCTAATTTAAGATCTCGGTAGAAGAAAATATTTTTTTATGTCAGAAGTCAGCAATACAGCACTTGCAGGCAATAGGATATCTGTGACACCCCTAAATAATATCTAGGAATCCCCGAAGTTCAGTTTTCTTTAATATTAACTTTTAAAATGGCAAAAATACATGAGATTGCTAAACCTTACAGAACCTCATGAGCTCTCATATGAAACCATCAAGTTCATAAGATGTTGTGCAAGAATGACAAAATCTCATAAGATTTCTCAAGGGTGAATGTGTCACAATCTTATCCGACTTGATGATTTGGGGTATTAATATATGAGGAGGGAAGGGAGGGCTGTCTAGGATTTGTTCAAGCTTTTCTGATGGTACTTATTGCCTAAAACCTGCCCCAAGCAGAATTCTCTTCATGGTTCTATTCTTTTGTTATTACCAATCATTGCAGTCAGTTAAAGGTTGTAGATATCTTGAACATTTGTGGTCGCGCTAATTCATTTACTTTAAAACTTGCATTGCCCTTCTTCCCAAGAGTGGGGGCAATGCTTATATTTTATAATTAAAACTAAGGAGGAGGTTAGTTTGAGACTGCCCAAAGAGATCCACTAAGCTTTTTAATTAACTCAGAATTTAGACCTGAGTGACTTTGATCATTATCCACATCGCAGGTGGGCAACCTAAAACCACCAAACCTCATGTGGTCCATGAAATTCAATTGTTACAGATAATGGACCTCCCTCAAATTGCTTTACTGGATTTTAGAGTATGGTTGCCTAAAATTAGTAGCATGGATCCTTGGTCTGTTGAGTCAAGAAGCGTACAAAAATTGCAGTGCAATCCCTAAAATTGGCTAAAATAAATTTAGAAGGGAAAAAAATATCCAACTCTCCTAAAAAAACAAAACAAAAAAAACCTTGAAAATTGAAAATATGATTCCCCATACATAACTGGCATAACCTTAAATCAGTATCCCCTACTCTCCACTATGGTTCTCTCCCCCGGTCTTCTGCACAAAGTTTGTCTTAGTGTACATTATAGTTTAATACATTCTTGAAATCCTGCTCAGTGTAATTGGAATGACTATAGGGTTTTTGCACTTCCCAGTCTTCAGTGTTTGCTGAAGCTTGGCACCAATAATATAGCGCTATAATGGCAATTCTGGGTGGATATCCGGTTGGAGAAAGATGGCCTCACAGCATCTTCTCTTTTTAGAACATGTTAACAATCTCCTTTGTTCCATATCAGCTCCACGTTTCTATTGAGTCCCCAAATTTTTAATTTAAATTTAATTTAGTTCTTTAAATGAACGTAGATGATGCCATCAACAGCATAGTCACACTTTGAGGAGAAATAACACTTTCTTTAGAGCATGATACTTTTTGGCTGTTTCTAAAATGAAACACATTGTTTAAGTTTCAACAGGTTTAGGCAAGTCCTGTTTTTAGCTCTAAGGCTTTAGTGCTTCTTGGCAATAATACAGGTGTCAGGGGATCAAGCTAAGCATCTCCTATTTCACAAACTATCAACAAGTAGGGCACTGATGGCATGGAAAAGCCATTATATATAAAAGTAATTAGAGATCTTACAAAAGATTTCTATAGATTGATAAGTCATTATGCTAGTTATGGAATTCAGGTGGCTGTAGTCCCAAGAGTATAAACGAACAGGAAATTGTAGTTGACACATCTAAACATTTCAGATTTAAAATAGGGATGGGTGAATCAGTTTTATTCCATTTCTATTTTTTTTGCCCTTTTCTTATGTTCATTTCATCTTCTTTCCATATTAGTTTAGATTTTAAGGCTGCAAAGAATGTTTAATCTATTTGATATGTATATATATACACACAAAAAACCCCACATACATATACATACATGCATGCATGATTTTTTCACTAATATAATGCATTTTTGTGTGTACATTTCCCTATTTTATTAAAAACAACTGCATTGCAAAATTTAGAAAATGCAAATATTAGCATACTATATACAACATTCAGAAAGTGCAAACCTCGTAAGTTGACAGTAAAATATGAGCCAAACCAATTTCTCACTCAAATCTAACTGGATATTAGTTATTACCCTGATACATTATCTACCAACTGTTCACTGTGTGATGACTTTTAGATAAACTCATAAAAACATCAATTTATGCCAAAGATATAAAACAGAGAAAGGAAAAGCCTGCCCTTCTAAAATGCTGAGCAACTCCCAGCATCCCCTATCACTGACCTATCAACTGGGGCTGTGGGAATCGTAGCTCTGCAGCATCTGGAGGGTTGAATGGTTCCTTCTCTGTAATAAAACTGCAAGGACAGCAAAGTGATAACGAAGCACATCACAAGTAAATCATCAAAACACACCATGAGTAGAAAACAGCCGTCAGGAAAACAGCTTAAAAAAGAAAAGAGAAGGTTTGAATGATTGACTGATCCATGTCAATGCTTGACTTCTGTAAGCAGAGGATGGTGGTGGGTTATCCTGGAACGAAGCACTTATGGGTCTCCATCGCTGCACTGTCTCTAGATCAAGTTCTTTATAAACCAGATCAGTTTCACAAACAATGGCTTCATTTTAACAAACCCTTGGGATGGTTAAATCCTGAAGTGTTCTCATAGTTGTTGTTTTTTTCCTTATATGTATAATTTTTCCTCACATTCAGCTGAAACCTGCCATCCTGTAACTTAAGTTCATCACACCTTTTGAGTGGCCTCTTTCAGGTACCTGGAGAGCTGTCATATCCTGGTCTACTCATTAGGTTGCTATATATATTATCAAGGATGATATGAAGGAGGTTAGTGGTCAGAAGGAGGCTGCTGCAGCCATAAGAGTTAAATGAGGAAAAATCAATTTCTCATCAGAAATGAGTCAGTATCCCTTCCCCTGAATTGTTTCAGAAGCATAATCAGAGCAAAGTTGCAAGTTGACTTTATCTACTGTATAGAGGTTACAACTTTCTCTCTGGAGGAGTGGGTCAGTCTGTTTTCAGTCTGCATCAGATTCACACCTACTTATTTGTGGGTCCATTTAATCTATTTTTTTAAATTGCACCCAAAGTTGTATTTATTTAATGAACGTTTAAAGAAATGTTTCAAAATGGTTTAAATTAAATCTTGTTTCATTTTAATTCTGAACTTAAATTATTTAAAGTATTTGTTTCCAAAATAGGCTAAGGCTTAGGCCCTGGGAGGAGAGCCTTGGTCTCGAAATTCGTAAGATTATCGGGCTCACCCTTCTGAGTGTACAGTGAGGGCTCCAACCTCAGACCCTCTTCCTGGCTTCTCCCCTGGAGCATGCTCATGTATTACTTTTCTTCCATTTGTTTCTCCCAATGAAGCAAATGTCGACCCCTTCTCGTTTCTGCTAGAAATGGTGGCTTGTCTCCCTTCTCCCAGAATCAATGGGGCAATTGTTCCGTGCAAGAAACATACTTAGCCATATCCTTATAAAGCTAAAAACACTTGAGCTAGTATTTAACTATGTTAAAATAGCTAAAGGAAGTTGCTTGATGGGCCTCTTTTGGGCAGAGAGAACTACAATCAGGGAAATAAATGTGGGGGAAGGAGGAGGGGAGAGTGGGACATAATGTAAAGATGGAAATTGTGCACTGCTTAAATTATACCTAACAGAAAGTGACAAATTGGTTTCTGCTGCAGTCCCAGAGTGTTCTGTACATACCTAGAAAGTGAGGAGGGAAAAAGAAAATAAGAGGTTTGGTCTGCAGTCATTATTTATGAGACTGGCAGACAAATTTATTGCCCAGTCTCCTTTTGGCAGAAATGCTGGATTATTCCTGTTCTGCTGGCCAGAAGCAGCGCGCTTGGCAGGCTTCGCTAGTGACTTGTCCAGCAGCCTCTTAGTCACAACACAGACCGAGCTGCCCCAGACCAGTGCAACCTAGTTGTAACTAGTTCCTGCCACATCAGCCGGTCAGAGCATGTGTCCTGCTGTTGCTCCTGAAGAGGAGAGGCAAGGAGAGGAGGCTGCTGCCTCAGGTTATTCCACCCTTCCTCTGCCTCGGTTCCCTGTGCTGCCTCTGCCTCTCCATGTGCCTCCCCCCCAAAAAACTGCAGGAGGATGCCATCAAGGGCTGTCATTATGATACCGGTGGGTGCTTTTGGATGAAACTCACAGAGGCTGCTGCCTCAAATGCAGAGTTGTGCAAAGCTCCAGACAATGTGGCTTTCCTTTGAAACTTTCCTCTGTTTTTGTATCTTTTTCTTATTGTGATAAAAGTGGTTGTGAAGGAAAAGACAGAATAGCTGCACATTGACTTTGGCTGGATGTAGGAGAACAGCCCATGGGTAATGGTATGTGGGAATGACCCTGGGAGACGGGAGGATGAGCTGCAGACTAGGCAATGGTCAGAGAAGAGGCAGCTGAGTCCACAGAAGCAATGGGGCCATGGCAAAGGTCTCAGAAGGGACTCTCCCTAGTTTCTTGTAAAGGCAAGGGGGGAAAGAGGCACTTTCAGACTTGCAATACAATAAAGTTTGAGCTAGGACTTCTGGGTGTACTTCTTGTCTGGACTACCTTGCAAGGCCAACGCCGTGTGAGAATGCGTCCATTTGCAGAGGCCACTGACCCCTACCTTTACTTTAACCAAGCTGACAACAATCAATTATATGAACAAGCTCATACCCATAGAAAGACATTAATAATTTCTGAATACATCTACCCAATCCAGATTAATCTGCTTTCCTTCTTGCATCTCATTAAGATGACTTCAAGATGACCAGTTTTTCTATCACTGAATTCTTCTGAATGTGTTTTAAGACACAGCTGTGATTGATCCAGTCTACTTTCATGTTTGTGCATGTCACAGTGTTATGTGCACAAGCATTTTAAATGTTTGCAAGCCCACAGAGCTTACAGAGAACCAGCAGCCAATCAGCAACTGCCTATCTTGACCAGTAGCTGAGCACAAGGAACTGTTAGTGTTTGCTATTGTCCACATATGCCTTCTGCCATTGCTGTGAACTATGGTCATTTCTGCAGTGGCCCTTGTTGCTTGAAACAAGATTTCTTCATAAGAAGAGAGGTCATGACTGGTACAGTGGGAATCCAGGAAATCTGACACTCATAAGGATCCAGTCACAGCATCACCTCATGAACAGGAGGCATATCTCAATCCTTTGCTGGAACCGCATCCTGTCTGGAAGAGCCCTTAATGTTTACATTTCTTTCCTTGCATTTTTTTTCCTGAAATAAAATGCTTCTCCAAATTCAAGGCGTGGGATCGTGTTTTCTGCAGTAAAGAATAAGCTTTCTCAAGCTTGAATATAATTGGCTCTGAAGAAGCTGAACTGCTGCTCCCTAAAATAAGAAATATTGTGGGGTGTTACTATGCCAATTGCCGACAGTTCTCAAGCCCAGGCTTTGGAATCTCTCCTTCTGCCTCAGCAATAATCCTTCAAACTTCTCACTCCTTCTTTCTCAACTTCTTACTGAACTGCTACTGGTGCTCCATCAGCAGGGCACGAAGAAAGGGACAGGCACCCCATCTTTCACATGCCAGTAGTAGCTAATCAAGTAGGTAGAAATAATGCAGGGAGAAGGGAAGATCTGGGCTATTTAAATATGAGCCAGAGAAGGATTTGGGGAATGTAAATGCTCACGAATAATTAGAAGTGAACATGATGAATTCCAAAAGTGCATTTATGAACCAAGTTCTCACCAACTGCTTTAGTTTTGCATGCCAACAACACAAGGCAAGCTTACCGAAAGCCATTGTAGGCTGTCCTACAGTCAGAATAGTTGCTCCTTGAATTTAAGGTGTACAGAACCATTTGTTCCCTATGAATGTGTGTGTGAGTGTAATAAATGGCCTTCACTGAAATGATTTTCATCTGAAAAACAGTTTGGAGCTGATGTGGAACTATATGTTCTGAAGAAATACAGGGAGGTTCTTAAGTCCATGTTTTTCTAATAATGCTGCTATGAGGTTGAAAGAGTTGACTGAGGAGAAATGCATGCTGTTCACACTTTAAGGCTTCCCTTGTTTTGTACTTCTGGACCAATATTGTTCAAAACTAATCTCTACTGTCAAGAAGGCGCCCAAACATTCATATCTAAGTGAGAATAACATGGAAAAATTATATGAAGGAAACACTGCTAATCAAAAAGATGTATGTACAGCCAAGTTGTTTGGATAAGGAAGATGTGCAAGAAAATATCTAAAAATATTATTTTTTAAAATTTTGCATGACAAACTGATGCAGAAATCAGAGGAACAAGATGTACATTTGGAATGATGAGAATCCATGAGAACTGAAATAAACAGTGTCATCACCATTACTGATTCCCTCTCCAAATTTCTCCTGGTCTAGTAATTTTTTCCCCCTTCACCCAGGCTTCAAAACAAGAAGGATGGCTGATGGGAGAGGAAATGGTTGAAGAAGTGGATATTTGCAGGAAAGACTCTATTGGCAGCACCAGGCATGTAGATCTATAAGACGTACTAGGCTCGCGGTCTTGGCTGTGGCTTGCCAACCTCACTGTGTTTGTGATCTGGAGTTATTGCTTTGCATGGACGGTTGGTCCAAGACACTTGGCTTCTGGAGACAGGGCAGCAAATGGCATCCTCTCCAGGCTGAAATCATACAGAACAATGAGCCATGATAGAATTTGTTTAATTCTGGCTTAGCACGTTGTAGAAATGCAGCTACTGCATGTTGTGTATGGACACAATAAAATGTGTGCATCTCATTTCAACACCAAAGGACACAGTTTTTATCATCATCAACATCATTGTCATCATCATCATCAGATGGGGTTCCCATATTTCCTATGCAAATCTGATTGGGTTTAAAGATTGTGATTCCCCCAAATTGTTTGCAACTCCCCCAAATTGCTTGCAACATCCCACAGTTTGAGAACATCTGACCTGAACAAAGGTTCCCACTGAAGGTGTATCTGTATTTCCATGTTGCTTTTGACTTATGACTCATTTAGATCTGGGTGGCCAGAGCTCCACCCATCATTTTTTATGTGGGAAGATTCAAGTTGCCCATGGAAAAAGCCATAAGAAAATCAACATCATCAGGGAAATGTGATGTTCTTGATTTGAATCTCTCACTAAGTAATGCATGGAAACCTGGTACTGAATGAGAGGCCAGTGGCTTCCAGTCAAAGGTTGTGGAATTATTCTGCCTATTCCACAGAATCCTGTTGAGAGGGAACTCAAAGGTTGCTCATTGTTTTTACAAAGTTTTTTTCTTGCCACAGAAAATCTGTTATGGACAGGAAAAAGAGAATGCCTTCTTTGCTGAATAGTGAACGACAAGGACCTCCTGAAAACTCTTGGCATAGAGCCATGTTTTTCAAATTTGGCAACTTAAGATGTGGGGACTTCAACTCCCAGAACATCTTACACTTCTGGGGAACACCTTACAGTTGCCAAGTTTGAAAAACCCTGGTATAGAGCTTTAATCAATGGATTGGTACAGATGTATTGAGCCACAACTCCCAGGATTCCTAACCACCTTGGCCAAAAAAATCAGTCTGTGGCTCTTTAATTTAACACACTGATGCCCCCTGATGTTCATTGCCATTCAGAAATCAGCCAATCAGGGTGACTTCCTCAGTTCCTCCCAACTCAGAGTTTTAGGTATTTAAAAAAATGCTTCTAATTTTGGCATAGAAAAATACTTGACTCTTGCCAATTTTCAGTGGCCTTGAAGCTCTGGTACATAGTAATTCATCAATATCTGACCACACTGAGTCAGGGGTGTTGTTTTTCAAAATCTTTTCTCCTTCCTCCCTCCTCCTCCTCTCCCGCATTTTTTTCAGAAGCATAAGGTCATACCTCTTCTCCACTTTCATTCCCAGTAGAACAATTCTGCAAGGGAGGTTAGGCTGAGATATAATGAGCATCAGGTCATCCAGTTTGGTGTCCTGGCTGAGTGTAGATTTGAACCTGGATTATTCTAATTCCAGCCCAACGTCATAATCACTACCCCATCACTGCTTAGACTTGTTCAAAAGCCAGCACACAGCTTACTCAACTAGAGTCATCTTCTCCATTGTACTGAAACATTATGCACTGGTATTAAAATTATACTAATTAATTTTAATAATTAAATCATACTGTTAATTTTTAAATCTTGTAACTATGTTTATAAATTAGTTCAAGAAGGACAGGGACACCCTGGAGCAAATTAAGATGAGGCTTACTAAAATGGTGAAGCATCCTTGAAGCCAAGTTCCATGAAGAACAGCTAAAGGATCTAAGTACATTTAGCTTGCAGAAAAGACTAACAGATACAAAAGCAGTCTTCAAATATCTGAAGCGTTGTTTCCGAGAAGGGGGAGTGCGCTTAATCTCTATTGCCCCACAGGGCAGGACTTGAACCAGTGGATTAAAATTACAAGGAAGAAAGTTCAGGCTGCACTTCAGGAAGAATTTCCTGATTATACAAGCTGTCAGCCAGGAGAACAGGCTGCCAACATGATGGGGTGGGTTCTCCTTCACTAGAGGTCTTGAAACAGAGCTGGATTTTTATCTCTCAGAGGTGCTCTAGTAGATCCTGTACTGAGCAGGTGGGGGTGGATTACATTATGATCTTTCCAACAGATTTGCATAAATTCACAAGGACTAGAATCCCAGAATGATAGATTCTAGTCCATGTGAATGTATGCAAACCCCTTTCTCCCTCTCTCTTGGTGATGCACAAGGGAAACCACTTTAACTTTCTCCTTTTAGGTAGAAAGGGATGAGGAAGTTGTGGAAATGCCACTTCGGGAAATGTCATTTCTTTGGCTAAGATGGAGTCTCAGAGAAGAGCAAAAAGGTGTTGAAATAAAGTCCTGTTATTGCCCTCTGGTGACCTTGAGTGGCATTACAACTGCTCAAGAATTTATCAGAATCCAGCCCTGAGTCTAGACATTCATCTTGGGAGATCCAGAGAAAGAGTTCAGAATTGATAAAATGTGCAGCTTCTGACATCAAAGGTGCTTCCAGATGCATCACTTATGGGGAGGGGGTTCCAGAAAATGTTATCTTTCATCTGTAATTGTCCAGAAAAGTGCCATACTTTGATTATCATAATGACAGGAAGCCCAACAATTTTCCCCCTTGTATAATTCTTTTCCCAGACCTTCTCAACCAGTTCTGTACATTTTTACCCACAGTGGGATGAAAACTGGAAATATCTGTGTATGATATGTAATTATGATATTTTCAAACGTTTTGGAGGATATGTATACACACACACACACAAAGTGCACTCTTTAAAGTGCCAGTTTGGCACTTGGCAACTGTTTCAGAATATTCTAGCATTAATTAATATACTAGTTAAGCCAAGTTGTATATAAATATCTTAAATGTAAGTGTGATGAATCAGTGAACATATTAATATGTTTTCCTTGAGGTATACTCAGACATGTTATTCAAGTCTTGAGGGATGATGAAATTGAAACTGAGCTCAAATTATACCTTTGTGAGCTATGTTAATCTATATCTCCTGCTTTAAATATGCAGTTCAATTATCAATAACTCCCTCAATCAATAGAATTCTGCCTGTGTTTCTGTAGTTCAGGGCTACAATTATTAATAATTTGGGATGTTTTATTATGTTCTTTTAAATTGAGTTCTATGTACTAGCAAACAGAATGTTTTTTTTAAAAAAAAATGGTATATGGATTACACATACATTTTTATTGGATTTTAACCCTGAAATTACTTCTAGTAAATGTCAAAGGGTAATCCTTTGATTTTAAGATGAGCAGCCAATGGTTTATTGAATACTATGGTCTCCTTCTCTGCTGAAAAAGGGGATGTCTTCTACTGGTGTAGGGATGAAAGTGTTGAGCTAGGACCAGGGAAACCCTGTACTAGTCCACCCTCATCCATGGAATCTCACTGGGTGGCTCTGGGTCTCTCTCAGTCCACCGGGTTGTCTGGAGGGAAAATGGAGTGGGGAATACTATGAATACTACTGGAGGAAAGGGAGGATATCAATTAAACAAACAAATAAATATTAGGTAAATTGGATATCAATCAATCAATTTTATTTAGGTCATAGACAAGCTTATGCACCTGGATAGATTTTGCCTAATCTGTGATAGGCAATAGCTTCCTGACATACAGAAACTAGATGTAATAATAAAAATTGATTTGATCTGATCTGATCACAGTGTGTCTGTGGGACACACTTGTAGACTGAAGCCAGGAGTAGCAGTAACTATATTCTTGGGTTCAAGTGCAGGGAGAAGCAGCCAGCTAAACCAGTAGATGAGATGATGCCACAGTTATAAGGGGGAGCATAGTGGAATTCTGTTTTCATATTTCTTCAAGTTGGAAGCCTATAGAAAGTGCACATATGCATTTTTGTACACATCATCTGAATTATTTAGAAAATTCTGCATGCTCATTAAGTATAGCTGCATCCCTAAAAGGAAAAGGAGACCTTTGCAGATTTGAAGAGGATACAGTTTTGAAGGCCAAATAATTGCCTTCCAAGAAAAAAGAATTACATAGAAATCTGCAGTCAACAAACTGATCTACAGAATAAGATGAACTCTGAGTTCTGTTTGCCCATGACTTAATGTTGGGGCTTCTTTTTTCTTCTTCCAGGCAGTTCAGTGATTGCACAGCCCATGTTTGTTTTCAAGAAGGAACAACCGTACAAAGTAAGAACTGAAACTCCTCCCATTCTTCTGGCATTTGTTCAAGACAACTTACTCAGCATGTGTGGATCCACATAGTGGGGGAAGTGGGATTGCAGCAGCAGGTCTGTGCATGTTTCGTTGAAAGTCTGCATAAAAACAGTGCCTTCAGAGATAGAAATACCAACTGACACAGACCCTTTATGTCTCAGTGAGTCATCTGCACACATATAAACTGTTTATGGTAGGCTCTCTGTGTGATTGAGAAACCATGAATAAATGCAATCTCCTATGTATGTACATGCAATTTGTATGTGCACAGATTTTTTTTCCAGATGTTATTCTACATAAACACAAGGAAGGTATTAGCAGGTTTGATTTCTCTGTCTCCTTTAATTGTGTTCAGAATAATGTCTGAATGGAGCTACTGCTAGTTCATATGCCACACTAACTCAGGGATCCCATTCTGCAGCCAGAAGAAAGTTTTCGCTGAATTCTGGTATGAATGGAAAAAACAAATTCAAAATTATTCAGGATGTTATGTAAACTAGCAATAAGATTAATTAAGTTGGTAGTGTGTGTGGTGGACTGTTGTTCCTTTTGGCTCAAGGGGAGAAGGTATGATTACAGTTCCAAAAATGGTAGAGTTGTCTTCCCCAGGGAGGTACTCTCCAGATGTGTAGGAATTCAACTTCCAACCTAGCCTTTCTAACTGGGAATTAGGGCAACTGAAGCCCACATATCTAGGGAACAGAAGATTATCTGCATTTTGCTGTGAATTGGGGAATCTGGGATAATCTCCAGTGTACTTTCAAAAACTTTGAATGATATGGATATAAACATTCAACAGCCCCACTGTGCAAAGCCTCAACAACTGCTTGGCTCAAGGCTACCAAGTGTTGTGCAGAGACTATTAATTCATGGGAAGGCAGGAAGAGAAAGCTATGGATTTGAACCACTAAAAAAGGCACTTGCAACTTCATGCTGACAGCCGCCAATTAATTTCTTTCTTTGGCTTCCGTCTTGTTTGCAATAGTTAAACTTACATAACCAAATTGTGTCTAGCCTAGGAAACTAGTTTAGCTGCCTTGGGTCAGGAAATCAGTGACAGGTCCTGACAGGAGTCTGACAGTTTGGATGTCCACTCTATCTTTTAAAAAAACTTGACATCCAGTACTTTTCAGTCAAGGACTAACCAATCCTTCTTTTTGTTCAGAGGTCTGCAGAGGATCCAGTGTACAAGACTGAAAATGGTAATCATGATTTTTGTTCATAAATCTTTGTGGAGGGGGTAGGTTTGAGCATTAGAACTCGGCTTTGAAATCCAAATAACCATTTGGTGACAGCAAAGCGATGCAGAAAATTCTAACCTAATTTTTGCAGCCCAGATCTGGCAGCCTAAGTTGAGGTGACTATATTTAGGGCTGGATATTCCCTATGTCACAGGCAACTCCTTGTCACGTGAAACAGGTTTACCATGCTAAGTTGCTGTGCAGTCTTCTCCTACCTTGGCACAAAACCCAAGGATCAGTTATTGGAGAGCTGGTCCTAAAATTAGTTGCATTGAAGTGGATGTTTCAGAGGGGTGGCCTTGGGCAGATAGCAAACCGAGCTTGGTGTCCTGCTGTACTCCCAGAGCAGTCCCTTCATTGCAGCTAAGGCACACAACTTGGGAAGTAGTTGCTGCAGCCACCTCCACACGCTTCTCTCTGGGGATTCTCCCAGAGCAATGCATACACAGTGGGTGTTTTTGTCTGGCTGATGAGGGAGGGGCAGGGCTGTTGTTGCTGCTGGGATGGGAAAATCCATGGGACAGCATGTGTACCCTGCAACTCAAGTGGCAGATTCTCCTAGGCCCCAAGCTCTTTTGGAGCTCCTGTGTAGCTCCTGTGTTCTTCTTCTTTTAAACAGTTTCCATATAGACAGGTGTCTCATATCACTTCATATGAGTGCTTCGCTTTTTCAGGAATGAATAAAGAAGTACTAGCTTCAATTACAAAGTTGGTCCTCCTATATACAAGAAGGTTGGGAACTGCATGATGTTGGAGAAGCTGGCAGTCATATCAGTTTGCCAACATGTTCCCCTGTGTTAGCCCTGCAAGATGGCCAGATAAGAAACATAGCCAGGAGTACTAGCTCTATCTTTATTGTAAGCTTACATTAACAGAATCTTGCATGACTGAAAGTATTTCTTCCCTCTTTTACTGTCCGGAATGCGAGGGAGTATCCCATCTGAAATGTTTTCCCATTCTCTTTCAGTGGGCTGAGATACCTTTTACACGCTGATTGCTCAGTCTGCGGCTCTCCCCCCTGTCTCCCAAGGTCATTCCCACATACCATTATACCCTGCTACTGTCACCAACCCTTCTGCTTAGAACTCATATAATGGAAGAGCTCAGTCCTCATTTTGGGATTAGGAAGAGCTGACAAAGACTTTAGCCCCATCTAGTCCTAGTGCTGCCAAGCTTAGAGTAATTCATACTGCTTCATACAGTTGAACAAGTGATGTTCCTTTCTAACCTCCCTTGATATTTGATATTCCCAAATTTACACACATGCTTTTGCCCTTTATAGCCTTGTGTCGGATTCTTGCATTGCTTTAATGTAGTATTTCTCAACCTTGGCAACTCTAAGACGAGTGGACGTCAACTCCCAGAATTCCCCAGCCAGCCATGCTGGCTGGGGAATTCTGGGAGTTGACGTCCACTCATCTTAGAGTTGCCAAGGTTGAGAAACACTGCTTTAATGTAACACATTACTGGAATTGACAGTCTGATATGATTATCATGTACTGTGTTTTTCCCCCTTTAGTTCCCAGCGGATGCTCCAGAAAACGTGCAAGAGTTTCATATTCTTCTTTTCAGTCCTCTGACTCACAGTCGTATAGAGGTATGGCTTCTCTGTTAAGCCTTTGTCAATTTCTATGTTATACTGTATTTACATTGACAAGTAAAGCCTTCTAAAAGTTGGTTTGGAATGTTACATCCTGAACTCATGTGAAGTTAAGTGCTGGACATCATGCTTTAGTTTTTAACCATTTCAAAATGTGGCTTGACAGTAAGAGGAAATTATATGAATGACAATATACCTAGTATCTGCCTTGTTTGTTAGCAAAAATAGATACTTCTATAACTATGTCAGCATTCAAATATAAATAGCTTTCTTAAGATTATGAAATGTAAAATGCTATCGGGGAAAAAAACCCTTAATTCTTACATTTTCAGAAATGGTATGTTCCAAGAAACAAGCAAGAACGTCATCCTTTATCGTCATTCCAACATTTCCACCTTCCCAGCCAGGTAAGTTAAAGGTTGACCTAAAAAGTGAATACATAAAATTGTTATAGGGACCTATACATTGTTTCTTCTCTCTTTGGCCAGCCAGCCAGCCAGCCAGCCAGCCAGCCAGCCAGCCAGCCGTCCCTCCCTCCCTCCCTCCCTCCCTCCCTCCCTCCCTCCCTCCCTTCCTTCCTTCCTTCCTTCCTTCCTTCCTTCCTTCCTTCCTTCCTTCCCTTTTTCTTTTTCTTTTTTCTCCGTCTTTGAGAGACTGCATTTTTTAAATTATGCTCATTCAGATTAGTTTTCTTCTTGTGCCAGTTTATTGTTCTGACAGAAAATAGGATATCAGTATTAGACTACTGCTAAGATAAATTAAATTATTGTACCACAATTAGTCTCTGGCTGGCTCCAGCTTCCCTGTCATCTGTTATCCCCATCAGCTTGCTGGCTTCAGAGACTGCTTTTGACAAGGGTACTCCATATGTTCAGGCCAGTCCCTTCGGTCAATTATCTCTGTAAGAGAGTTCTGATGAGTTTAAATGGACTGGATGCCAACCTTGCCAAAAAATATTAAAAGTGTTGGAAAAGTTTGAGAAGATGAAGCTTACAGTACAGCAGTCTGGTGCCTTCTGGGCATCCGTTGAGGAGTTTGGGAACTGAAGCATGATATAACTGAAGGGCATCAGGCTAGAGAAGGCTGGTATAATGAAACACATGGGAACAGAACATAAATTTTGTTGAACATTTTGGACAAACATTTGCTTTATAGTAAAGAAGAACAATGTATTCATGACTTCAGGCCTATTAGAAGAGTGTGTTGATGTGAAAGCAACAGAACAAGGTAAGAAGAATTATTTAAATGTAACAATTCTCTCCCCATTCCATGTGTAAAACTGGTAGAGAAGGAAATAGAAAAGGTAAAAGATTGGGAAAAACTGGCAATGCTCAGATATCAATCCATGACCATCCACAGCTCTGGCTGTTTTCATCAAGATGATGGAAGTAGCATTGTACCATTGTGCCATACTGTACACTCTACCTCTTTTGGATGAGTTTGACTTCACAACGCATGTATAAAAGAGCAGGGCTTGTGGTGACACTATGCTGCTTTTATCAGAGTGAGCATTTTGTTTCCTTGGTGAATGCTGCTGTCAACCACTCTTCCCACAGAGAAACAACCAGCTCTTGGTCTGTCACAAACAACCAGGAGAAAGAGACGTAAGATTTCAACTTTGTGTATGGCTTAAATCTTATAGCTTTCAGCTGCTGGTTTTCTATTCCAATTACAGCTTTTTTAATATCTGTCATAAGACTAGCTTATCAAGAACTGTGTCCTTGAATCCTTGCCTGCAAGCCTTCTAGACTGTGTAGCAGGCTGGTGATTCTGATACATGATGCATGAAAGTTCAGTCCTCCTTAAATATCCATGTAGGCATGTGCCATACTTTATTTAAGCAGGTGCTTATTTAAGCACTTGTCTCCTATATATTTACATCTTCAAATAGGGTATAAAAGATGTTACAATGGTGCACATAGGCAAGGAAAAAGAGGACTGCAAAATATTTGCAAAACATGAAGGAAATCCAGCTGCCATGGTCCTAGAGGGAGAATAATAGAGAAATCCAGGTACTACTGCAATCATGAAATTCTATTTTTCACTTGGAAGAGCAATGTTTAAGAAACCCAAGTATAAGAAGACTATACATCAGGAAAGAATGGCATAAATTCAAATCCCTTTTGCTTTCTATTTTTCAAGGTCTTCCAACAAGCACCAGACAAAGAGATGTGTTAAGGCCTGCCCTATTGCAACTGCCACAAGTGACTACATGCCGAATGGAAAAAAAGAGAACTGCTGAAAATCCTCTAGAGGAGAATCATGAAGCAGACAATCAGGTAAAAGATAATACACCATCAAGAGTACATGTTCTTGTTGTCCCATCCATGAAGGATCCAGTTCATGGCAGAAGGCTCTGAAAGATTCTATATTGTCGTTTTTATATGAGCTTTGCCATACGAAAATACTTGGCCCACATTTTTAAGCTGAGATAACATTTCTTTGTTTGCTTATTTATTGGATTTGTTAAGGTTGCCCAATTTTAAAAAGACACTGGGTAGCTTACAACATATCCAACACATAAAGGTAAAAAACACAGCTAAAACAACATGAGTCCCTGGATTGAAACAGCATTCCCCAATGTTCAGAAAAAACAGTCCTCCCCAAACACCCTAACCTCAGGGCTGAGAATAGAACCAGGTCTTAAGGAACTTGTACTTCATCAACTACTGTACAAATCAGAGCAGTAGTTGTTCTTCAGATAATGTACTTTTTTTTTTTTTTTACATTCTCCAGTGCAATTCTTGGGTCAAACAATGCTTATAGCAGTATGTCGATTTGGGATAATAACATGCAAGAATGTGCATCCTTAGGAAAGAGGTGTATAAAAGGTGCATGGTCAGTAGAATAGTATGTGAAAAACGGAACTCTTTTTTTTACACTGAATGATAGGCCGGTTTGAAGGAATGATCACATTTCTGCATACTTGGAAAAGCAGAACAGTCTATGGAACTAGCAAAAATTAGAGAGAAACACTGAATGCTAACTGTGGGAACTCTGATGACCTTGGTAATACAGTATGTCTTTAGTTGGAATGGATTCTGCCAGTTTGAGTGAGACTTCTGGTGATTTCACAGACATATCCATGTAATTTTCTTGGCACTGATACAGAATGAGTTCGTCATTGCCTTCCAGGTGGGAGATCACTGGGAATCTCTAGATACAGCCTAGTCTAAGAAGTAAAAAAACAAAAATTCCAGAAGAGAACAATGGCGAACCACTTCCATATTCTTGAGATATATCTATATATAGATATACAGATATGAGAATGAATGTGACCATGAAATCACTAGGCACAGAAGTAAAGTTTCAAGCTAAAGCTTTGGGTGGAGTTTTTACCTATTCAGGAAATATTACCAAAATATATATATTATCTTAGAGAAGACTTCCTTAGTATTTCTTTAAATTTGCCGTTTTTTCTGTAACAAGTTTGTTTTGCCTTTAGTAATCACATGAATGATCAGCACATGATCAAGAAATATTCAACAAGAGAAATGCATTTAAATAAATAAACTCACTGAAATAAACACCATTCATTAATTATTTTATTATTTACTACTAACATGAAGCATCACTTTCTTCAATTCCAGGAGGGCAAACAGCTATTTAAAACAGTGGGGGGGGGGGGGAAATGCCCCAAAATGTATAAATGAAGCAGCCCAGAAAGTCTCAACGAATGGGCTGGCTGAGTAGAAAGGTTTTCATCTGACACTGGTTGTCAGGCTGAACATGAACTGCATTTGTCTGTGGAAGACATTCCAGAGGCAGAAACAGAATATTCTAGTCAAGAGTAAGAAATTAAAGATGCCCTGTCCTGTTCACAAAAGAGAAGAAAACTGGAAAACATGTGGGGCCACTTCTCTCTGAGGGTATCTGCCCATCCTACTAAGTTAGAAAGGGTGGGTGTGCTCCAGGTCCCCTCCCTTAAATGTCACATGATGGGACCTTGGAGGCACACCTTCTTGGTGACCACCCCAGCTCTTTGGAATAGTCTCCCACCTGAGATCGGAGAGATCCCTACCCTTTTAACTTTCTAAAAGACCACTCTCTTTCCCCCAAGCATTTGGCTAGGATGGGGGTTGAGCTGGGAGGCTCTTTGGTCTGGCACCTGGTGGGGAGGGTAGTTTTGTTTTTATCTCTGTTTTTATTGATTGTTGTGAGCTGCCTAGAATCATTATATGAGATAGGCAGCCATATAAGTTCTATAATTAATTGATTATTAAGTTAAACATTAATTAAAATGGGTTCATGGGGGAACTGAAATTGTTGAAAGCACCTGGAGATCTAAAAAAATATCCAGTCCAAATATTTCCTGGGTTTCCTTCTTTTTGAGGAAAAACAGTTCCATGAAGAGGGCCAATTTGTGCACTTGTGATATGGGTCTCTTTCTTTGGGAAGCCAATGCTCTTGTGGGCAGAATAAAACAGACGGGGAGGTTATCCTAATACGTATTTGTGTTTTAGAGTGCAAGTAGAACAAAGCTGATTTAATGAATTGTTTTTAGATGTCTGAAGATGCTTATTCATGTATTGATATCTCCAAAAAGCCTCCTCTCCCACTTCAGATGTCAAGCTCTAGCACAACACAGTAAGTTAATTGAAATCTATTTAGATGATGATGATGATGATGATGATGATGATGATGATGATGATGATGATTGAAAGAAATATATATTCAATCATTTGGTCTTTTCAATTATTTCTGAATTATAATCTGGGATTGCCTCCTTACCACCTGGAAAATTGGGGCATACTTTCAGATTTTGAAGTGGAAGCAAGGGAATTTCAGAAGGATGCTACCATAAAGAACAAAAGCCAATCCTTGGATATTTAATAGAATTATTATAAAGAGAATTTCATGAGCCTTTTTCTGGTTGTTTTTCTTTTAAAGATTTCATTATAAACAGAATAATTATTTGTGGTCTGTAGTATGACATGGTATGAATCAATGTGTCAGGCCCAATTTAATCACTAGTCCTGTTGTGCCTCCTATCAAATATTTAGATGGGGAAAATAGGGAAGGAAGGAAGGAAGGAAGGAAGGAAGGAAGGAAGGAAGGAAGGAAGGAAGGAAGGAAGGAGGGAGGGAGGGAGGGAAGGAAGGAAGGAAGGAAGGAAGGAAGGAAGGAAGGAAGGAAGGAAGGAAGGAAGGAAGGAAGGAAGGAAGGAAGGAAGGAAGGAAGGAAGGAAGGAAGGAAGGAAGGAAGGAAGGAAGGAAGGAAGGAGTTTACAAAGTTTAGTTATAGTAGTAACAGGTTTACAAGGTAAAGGGTAGCATATACTGTTATTTTTTAAATTATTTACGAAGTACAGTGTAGTAGCTCAGAGTTACAAAATAGAATGTGCAGGTTGAAATGGGGTCAAAAATGTCCCTGTGAGAGAAAGTGGGTGATGTCTTTTTGTGTGTGTGCACGTGTGTGTGTGTGTGTGTGTGTGTGTCTGTCTCTATCATCTATCTATCTATCTATCTATCTATCTATCTATCTATCTATCTATCTATCTATCTATCTAATCTTCACTGTTCATAATATTTTGTAAGCCATTTAGAGCCTTGTTTGGATTAGAGCAGTGTATATATTGTGGTAATTAAGTAGGTAAACAAATATATCTTCCTTTTTTTTAATTCAAGCAATCCATTACCCAAAGACAGAACTTTCTCAGACAGTGAGCATTCTAACTTTGTGTTTGGAGAAAATATAGTAGAAAGAGTTTTGGTAAGTATTAATGAATGCTTCAATACTAATGATTTTATTCATAAATTTAAGTTTGAAGGGTGTATTTATTCATATTTCTTGTTCTGTTGATTTTGAATCTAGATGATCAGGAAACAACAGTTAAAAAGAGATTTTACTCATTTTAGACATATACCTTATAATATTTGCAATACACTTAGTGACAATAAATGATGAATTTAAAACTGACTACTTATGAGTTTGCCTCTTTCCTGGGCTACAAAAACTCATTTTTTTCCTAAAATATTATCTAAACAGCCCTTGATCCAATAATGCAATTTGTGTGAATGCCAGATTTCTTTCAAAGACTTCTGAATAACTGTGGAATTGGGTCGTGTGCTGGTCTTTGATAATCATTTGAGCTGCGTCAGTCAGCAGGTAATAGTCCAACTCAATTCATTAAATATTTCACCTGCTATTTCCTGCATATCTAGTTGCTTTTAAAGTTAACAAATCAAATCTTCAACATGGTTGGAGGTTGAACTGTTCTGTGGAGGTTTTAGTGTCCCTCAGAGAGGGAATCTCACCGGGGCAATCATTAGTGAAGCAGGTTTTTATAACAGAAATAATGTTTATTTCCAAGAAATGGATTTTAAGGATTGAAAGCCTAGCTCCTAGCCAATTATATTCTGCCACAAGGAGAATCAAAGAGCATGTGCTCTACACAGCTGAGCCTTGGAAGAAAGGCAGAATGAGGTGCTTTAAGATTAGCAATTAAAAAAAAAACAAAAGGGGAGGGACACACAATACATCCTTAACTTTTTATCTACACCTATTGCCCCCTTGTGGTCAGTAGGTCCATGAGGTGCTGAAAAGTCAGAGCCATTCAATTCATATCTCCAACAAAGAGGAACCAGATCTGCAGGAAACGAGGCACCATTCATCCATTGGGTAACCCTATAACTGGAAACGAATCACATCACAAATTCAGGATCATTTAATACAGCATGGTTAAAATGCTTTTATTCTCTGTATCCTAAAAATACATAATGGGATATGCACATTTCTATATACCATGCAAGCAGAATGCTGATAAATGTGATATTTAATGGCTTCTTCCAATCCAATGTTCTGTGACAATAGCTCCTGCCTTGACAAATGAGGATTTATGAACCTCAGAATAAGTGTTGGGACCATGTACTTTCCCCTTACCCAATTTGGCACAAAGATCCTGTGCTGCATTAAGTGTGAATTTCATGCTGCTTCTGATCCATGCATTTTAGGCCATAGTATTGAATAAATCAGAAAAATGAACTAGGATCTTGGTATATGAAGTCAAGAATGTCCGTCTAAACCGGGCCAATTATGACAACTTTGGATTTCATCACAGATACTTACAACACAATAAGATTTTGGTAGTTTTAGTCCTCAATCTGTATTAAAGCAGTATACGCTACCTAATTTATGCACAAATATTTATTTTAGATATGTTTTATTACAATAGGCAAAATAAATAATAAATTTAGCATCAAAGAGCACTAGAATCTATTTACTATGGATAAAATCTGGATCAAAATTAATCTTTGAAAGAGAACTTCCACTTGACTTATACAATATTGCAAGGTATTTGTAAAAACTTCACATTAACTTGCTCTATTAAAGACAAGGTATTAATTTATATATCTCTTACCGTGAGACCTTCGGGGCTTGACACTTACTAGCTAAGTTCATACAACAGACTAAACCTTAAGCACAGGTTAAACAAACTTCAGTCATGTGTTCACACAACATGCTAATCCAAAACAAATAAATCATATTATAGCCTAATAATGATGACCTGCACATTGTATAATAATACAATGTCTGGATTCTCACACATACTAAACCACAAACTACCTATTGCTATCTTAGCCTAGCCTAGCTTAGTCTATGCCATTGTGTATATTACAATGCCATTCACATTTTTAAATGTCCGCTCTCAATATCTGATATCTTTCCATACCTAATTGTAATTTATTCAAATCAGATCTTTCTCCAATTTTCCTAGAAGCCTGAGAAATCCCCAGAGCTGCTGTCCAAAGATGGGCAGCATATCAGTGAAAAAGAACCCCTCTGTACCCCAGATTTCCATACCATTTCCCCGTGGGCAGGTAGGTGCTGTTTCTTAGCTAACAATGGCATAAAACTGATGTTGCTCTTTCATGACATTGTGTATGTGGTCATTATGTTGAGCACTGAGAATTGAGCCTTCCCCAACCAGAACTAGGTGGCAGTTCCATAATCCTCTGCCAAAATACCCCCCTCATTCCCAGATGGTGATGGGAGTTGTAGGCCCCAGATCTAGAGGATGCCAGAATGAGGATGGCTGATTTAAGACAAAAGCCAGACTCCAGTAGGAACAAGCCTTATATCATATTAGACTACTTTGTCTTTCCAGCCTGATATATTCTACTCTGACTAACAGTGTGTTGTCATTTATTTGCCCCTCAGAGATGTCCACAGGCTATGGTCAAAAAAGTCAAGGGGGTGTCTGCAACTGTGTGATCAAAGTAGGCACAACTCATATAAAAAACAGGTGGAGTGTCAATCACACAGTTGTGCCCACCATCTCGACATTTTGACCACACCCTGTAGATACCCCTATTCCCAATCTTTCCCCAGGATTGAGTTCATACTCTGCTACCATGTCATCCTTAGCCGTGCCCCAACATAAACCAAAATTTTAAGCAATGTCAGATGTGAAATCAGGTTAAACACCTGATGACAGGTGAAAAGGTGAAATGACCATATAATGACTTAGAAACCATTGATTTCTCTAACATGGTGCTTTCTAGCAGTTGAGTATTAAGATAACATTTGAGATGGTAAGAGCAATTAGCAGTGAGAATGTTTACAGAGGTGGTGGAGGACCTTATTTCTCATAGCTTTGATAGCTTCTGGGGATTTCTTCAAATAAATGGGGATAGACTAGACAGTGGATTAGACTACATAGCCTATAATAGTCTCCTCCAACTCTCAAAGGCAACCTTTGTGCAGTCAAATGAAGACAAGCAACCATTTTTAGAGGGTGAAGGCAATATTGGAGAGGTGCAATAATGGGTCAGTGATGCAAAATAGAGCAGGCCCACAAGAGATCAGCTATGCAGACCGAGCTGGACGTTTGTTTATTTATTTATTTATTTATTTTTAGTTAAGTTGGTTTTAAGGCTCATATTAACTTTCTGTTTTGTTTCTTGCCACAAAATGGCAGAAAACCACACTGCCAAGTTTTGAGAGTTATAATGATGGAGCTAGTGAGTTTGGAAGGATTTAGCATGTATATATGGTAAATTCAGAAAGCACAGATGTGCCTAACTCCATTGTTAATAATATCTATAATAATTATAATAGCTAATTTTGAATCAAAGTTAATTTGAAGAGAATGTATTTAACATCCATAACATTCATTAATTTTGTATGACCTTCCTCCCATAGTAATTTCATCATTTTCTCTTCCTCTCTTTCTTATGAAATAGCACCATTTTTTGCTAAGGGTTCAACGCTAGCAGAATCAGCAGCTGCTTACCTATCAAGCAAAACAGCACAAAGATATTTATTGGAGAAAATAGAAATTACAACAGGAGAAGAAGCAGAACACAACGTATTGCAGGTATATCTTTCTCTGAACAATTGCTGATTTACTGATTTAGCACAGTGGCTTTATGGTTCTCAACTTATACCAATATCTCAATGGAAGTTAGGAACACTGCTGGTTTTTCTGGATTGGAGCTAATTACTGAATCAGGAATATCATCTTCTCATTTTGGTGTCAGTAATTTATTTTAGTTCAGCTGGTAACCAGTTAGTGTGCAAGGTATCTGCCATCTGTTCTTTTTCTTGACCGTAGCTTCTTCAAAAGTTATTTAATTGTAATGATCAATATTCATAGTCATCCGAATTCCAGAACAGTTTCTCAGATGTTGCCAGACTAGCCACAGTAAAAATGGAAACACAGCTGGGAGCGCTAAAAAGCATCAAAGCTACTCCATTTCACACAGAGTCTTAAACTGCCTGAATTGCACAAGACAAATGATACCGTCACTTGTTTCTGTCTTGTGTGTATGTGTTGTTTTAGAAAAATCAAGTGGAAATAAAAGCAGTTAGTCTGATGTTGGGCAAGCTGCTGTTCAAGAAACACATTTTCATTATCCATGTAAATCCTTTTGTAATCTGTCTAAATCAGTGTTTCTCAACCTTGGCAACTTTAAGTTATGTGGACTTCAACTTCCAGAATTCCCCAGCCAGCATGGCTGGCTGGGGAATTCTGGGAGTTGAAGTCCACATATCTTAAAGTTGCTAAGGTTGAGAAACACTAGTCTAAATCATAAAACTAATCCAGTTGTGTACAAGTGCAGCAGCTAAGACTGCTCAAACCAGAAATTCTTGTCAAAGAGCAATTGTCATGTTGACCAATTGTCTGAGACAGCAGGGAGGGGGCTCAGTATAACTGCCCATCTCATCCCTTTGACAGTAGATAAGCACAATCACTGATTGTTATAGACAGTCCTATACACACAAGGCTGCAGCTGGATATGTGCAGAAACCCTTAGCGGAATATGCATACATGTTCCAATCTGGGTATAATTTGTCTTTCAGTTAGGGATCTGCATAGTGAAATTTGCTTTTTCACACACTGGATTAGAATAATCATTCATACCTTGCTAAGTAAGCACACCCTTAGAATAGAGGCCCATTTTTTAAAAGCAAAATCACTTTATACAGCAGGATCTTTCTAATATTGCCATAAGAACAAGAGCTGAAGAGAGTTTTGCAAGTTCACTAACAGCCATCTTCTCCCAAGAAGAGGAGATAACTTTATTTCAAATTCTGAGAAGAAATTCTGTTCTTCCCTTCTGTTTAGGTGTCTAAGTAAATAACACACAGAGCATTCAGTTCAGATCATTTAGCTACCATTTCCTTTTTTTTAATTGATAGCAATGATAGAAATAACATAGAAGCCTGTAGATCATTGTTATTAAACAATTGCTCTAGTAGGTGTCATAGAAATGATGATGATGATGATGATGATGATGATGATGATGATGATGATGATGATGATGATGATGATGATGATTTCTTCTATCTTAGATCAACTGCAGGCTTTTTTTGTTTAATAAAGTATTGTTGTCCTGGACTGAAAGAGGCAGTGGGTCTTTGAGACTTAATGATACCTCCAGCAATCAGCATGGAATGCTGCAGTCAAGACTGGGTAAAAATTAATTTTGCAATTCTGTATTTAAATATAAAGTCTGCTTGACACCTAGGAATCACATGGACACAGCTATACAGTTTTTTTTTTTTGCAACAAGATAGAATTGGCTTATCACTGCCTTTTTCTAGGATTTGCTTTGACTTCTCAGTCTAGCCTACAGCCTTGGCATTCTCTGGTGGTCTTCCATGTACACATAACCCATTATTAGAAAAATATGCAAATACAACCAATCTGTTTAAATTGAACATTTAAAAATCACATTTAAGCAGGGCTTTCACCCCATGAAAAAGATGTTTGACAATTAATCAAATAAGTTTTAATTATTCAGTTTGTATATGACTAAAACCATAGTTCTGAACAAGAGTACAAAGACTAAAAAGTCAAGATATGGATGAACAGTAGCCTCTTGGAAGCCATAAGTTGAGTATTAGGGAGCCCTTCCAGACTATTAGTTTTTCCTCTGTCAATCCTTCTCAACATAGTTAAACCCATTTGACATGGATCTGGATTGTCATCATTCTTTGTAGGTTTATTCTGACATTAAAATGGTTGGTCAGGTTTGCACAGAATCATTGGCCAAGTCAATGCTAGAGAAGAATCAACCAATCAGGGTTCATTCGCTCTCCTTTCAGCTTGACTAATGACTGTCTCTCCTGCCCTTGAGATTCCATTAGATCCATGATTAAACTAACATCCCTTTTTTACCTCCATAGAAAAAACCAAAACCAAAAGAAATGGCTATTCCCCATATTCTGTGCATTTTGGTACGTGTATTTATGTAAATTTCTCCATCATTCTGCAGAAAATTTCAGAGGCAGTTTGAAGGGAAGCTCTGTAAAGATGATTGATTTTAATATATATATAACCCCCCCCCCCCAAAAGCTTTCTATGTACCATAGCACCAAACCTCCAAGGCACGAGTATCCACAATGGGGTTAAAAAAAAGTAAATTTGGTGGCCATATTAGTGCAACTGAAGTTCTGCTTGTGACATGCATAAAAAAGCAGGCAGAGCTTTGATGGTTGCCATTTTGACTTTTTTACCATACCCTGTGGACACCCATGCTCTATTGCATTCCAAGACCCCATGACTCATAGTATATTTGGGCATCTTTCACAACAGCTATATGCATGTTACTATGACTGATCAATCCAGGTATGTACATCTATGGAGAATGAAGGAAGATATGTTCTCTGCAACTACTTTGGAGGCTGGTATATCCCAATTCATACAGAAAAGCGTTTTTCTCTCGTTTGGGAAAAGGGAACCCCTTCAGCATCATCAGAATGAGTAGCAAGTCACATGTTACTCTGCTGGATTAATACCAGTATGTGGAAATTCCAAGAGTTGCTAGGAAAATCTGCTTCAAGACTGGAATGTTTCAATTTCCTTGCCTTCCTTTTTGATAATGTTTCTCATGCTTGCAGTCATGCGAAATCAAGGAAGCATGAGGCTTATTCTTAACACCAAACTGTGGGCTCAGATGGTTATAGAAAGATCAAACCGGAAGAGCGTGTGTATCACAGCAACAGACCTGGAGGATGGTTCCGTCAAAGTTTTCCTAATACAAGTAAGAATGAGAGTAAGAATTCCACGATTCCTAGGCTCTTGGATAAAGCCTGAATTGTTGAAAAATACCTAATGTAAAGACTGTGATGTTCATTGAATGGGTGATGATGATGATGATCATCATCATCATGCTTCACTGTATGATCCTAGAAAAGATGTTTAAGTTTTCCATTTTAATTGATTTACACTGTGATTTGCAAGGGTTTTTTTTAACCATCACTTGAACCAAAAGATATTCCCTGGATTTTGTCAATATTCCATTTCTGCCGCATTCGCTTGCACCCTATTCCAAGATATTCTAGGGAGTCTACTGACCCTTCTTTTTGGACAGCAAGATACTGCAGGAGCAAGGAGGCAAGTTCATGTGAAACCCCAGTGAAAATTGTAGACGTTCTACTTGTTACCCAATTTGTATTTCATAAAACTGCTTTTTGGAAAACCTGAATGGTGATAATTAGTATACTAAATACATAAATAAATAGTAGATCCTTGTCTTTAAAATACGTTGTTGGACTAAGGGTTGGTTGACATGTTCACTACCTGAGGATATTCGATTGCTCTAAGTCAGTGTTTCTTAAAGTGTGCTCCTTGAACCTCTGGGAGTCCCCCAAGACCCTCTCCGGGGTCTGCAAAATCAAAATTATTTGCCAGCCTCTGTTGAAAAGTAATGCAATACTGAAATCCCATCAAACAACATGAGAAACTACGCTAGCAGCCAATGTGTCGATTTTAATTTTTAATAGGGTAAATGTCAATAAATACAACCCATACAAACAAAAGCTCTTTGGGGTCTTCCATAATTTTTAAAAGTGGGAAGGGGTCCTGAGAAACACTGCTCTAAGTTACCCAAATAAAGCTGGTTTTGAGGGCAGCACATCCATTTTAAAAATAAAAAATAAAGTAAAATGGAGCAAATAGCGCATGATATTTTGTTTCATGTGTCAAAAAAAGTGGGAGGAAATGCCAGGCACAGCTGATGTACAGGCATATGTACGAATCTGAGTATCACCTTTATGACATATTTCTTTGAAGCTATGATGGTACCACTCAGGAATCAGTCGCTCTCTCTTCTTGCTATATGGCTCTTTCTTCTTTTTTACTTTCCTGTGGCTTGTTCTCTTTTTCATTGGTGCTCTGGAACACAATACCTCATGGATCCATGCATTCTGTCTATTACATAGGCCAGCACAAAGGACACTGACTCACTCTATGCAGCCATTCATCACCGCCTTGTGGCTCTGAGAAACTTTATGAAGCAGGAATGTGGTATAAATCAAGTCGAATACAAGCTTGATGTTCAGCCAGTATCCTGTGACAGCGATGATGAAGAGAATGAAAAAAGAGCTCCAGGGAGCAACAACAGATCAGGTAAAAAGAGCTTTCATGAGATTGATGCCAACCCTGATTTTTGCAAGTCATGATTCAATATTTACTTTCCCAGAATACAGCAGGCTAAGTTCACTGCAACGTAGATTGGGGAAAATATTTCTGCTGCTGCTTAGTTTGCAAATTTGGTTGGATAATATAATGTCTAAGGAGAAAGTGCATGCATCAAAAGTTAAACCTTCTGCAGCATTTTTTCCACAGCTATGTGAGTATACACACACACACAAGACATGAGATTCACAAGATGGCACAGTGAAGTTGGCAAAGGAATTTCTATGTGCTTGTCTACATTATTGTTAAATATACCCGCATACACAGACACAGACATATATAGGTTTACAAATGCACCACAAGAAAAAGACAGCATGGTGAGATGGGAAGGGAAGCAAAATTATACTTCAGGTTTAGGGACTGGACAGTAGAAAAACTTAACATTGGGCAAACCTGCTGGACAGGTTTGCCTTGGTACCTCCCAGCTGATAGGCAAACACTGATATTATGCTGATATGAAAATTCAGTACATTAATTTTCAAATTATCTCAATATCGTTTTGAGAGATGTTCTGCATAGATCTTTCTCCACCACCTCCAGAAGCAGTTAGGGATTTATCTTTCCATTCTCAGGGCTCTTCCACATGGGCAGCAGCTTCACCTTTCATACCTTCTGCAGCATTTTTTCCACAGCTATGTGAGTATTCTCACTGCTGCCCTCTACACGTTGCTCAGTTCCCTCCAGCTAGTCCATGGGGATGGTGGGGAGCAAAAAAATGGTAGCTAGCTAGAACGTTGCAACCATCTTGGAGCCTCTTGCAATGAGAAGAAAAAGGGAAAATAACTCTTCCTCCAACCAGTTGCTAAGCAAGGGAGTGGCAACCATACTACCCAAGACAATAGGGAGGACAGTGGGAACATACCAATATGTTCTGCTGCCTTGGCTTTAGGAGTGAGGGAGGAACTCTAAGGAGCCAGAAGGTAGGATGAAGTGGGAGTTTCCCTCCATGGTTGCAGAGAAAAAGATTGTAAACTCTTTTCACAATGTTTCTCTGAAGCAGTGGTTCAAGCAAGAATTAATTGTTCCACTTCTGAAAACCTAGGCTAGTCCCTCAGTGTTGGTAGGACATGAGTGTGTACACATGCATATGGAAAGAGTCTCATTGAGCCCTAAAGTGTCTTTGATGTTCTACCATCTCTAGAAATCTGATACAAGAGCATCAATTTTAGCTACCTGTTTTAACATCTGGCTGTGGGCTCCTCCCACTATGTTCAGTTGCTGTGTTTGCAAACAAATATAAATATTACAAAATGGCATGACATCTGCAAGGATCCCCTTGTAAAAGAAACCAGACTTGGATATGTGCTCTATCCTGGAACTGCTTGTCTTTCAATAATTGGGTTGTGTATAACAAAATTACAACAGGTATTTAACTAGTATTTATTTTTTAAATACTCTTGGCAAGAAACTTATATAGTACCAGAATTGTTTAGATTGTTGATCCCTATTAAATCAGGACTTTTAGAAGAGATTCCACAACTTCAGGACCTGTTTTTTGTTCCCATGCACCTTAACCCGAAGTTTGCTTTTTTAAATGCAATGTTCAGTTAATACCCACTTTTTAATTCCCATAATTTTATTTTAAAGGTCAAGTCTATCAGAATCTATTACATATTCTTGGCTATATTGATTTGCTCTAGGCATTATCAATAGTTATAAGTTATAAATAGTACTCATGGATATCAAAACTGTTTGCTAACATGAAAAATTGGCTGCTCACAGAATACTGTTTTTAAAACAATGGAGGGAAAAAGGTTATGATAGCAAGTTGGACGGCTGCAGAGGACAGAGGGGAGCCCAGAAGATGGTACCAAGTCATCCATCACATAGAGCAGAAAGGAAAACAAATCATAAGAGGTGTGAACCTTATTTCATTATG
Organism: Python bivittatus; assembly: GCF_059951505.1. Taxonomy (NCBI): domain Eukaryota; kingdom Metazoa; phylum Chordata; class Lepidosauria; order Squamata; family Pythonidae; genus Python; species Python bivittatus. The sequence continues at coordinate 8,721,812 of NW_028277097.1, forward strand.
GAGGATACATTCTTGAATCACTGTAGTTGAAGAAATGCTTGGGTTATGGCTTCCTGCTATCTTCCATAAATCCTACTTACCTATTGTTCTTCAATTTCTTGGGAGCTTTCCCAAATGGGGTGAAGCCTGACATTCGGAACACTTGTAAGGGAAATTTGTACTGTGGTTCCAATTAGACTTTGCAGCAGAATCCTACTCTTTGTAATGCATTATCTTCTTACAACTGCTTGTAGTGAAGCTGTCTTATGAACAATGTGATCATCAATCAAGCTGCCACACTAAATCCACTGTACAATTCCATGGCTTGAATCATGATAATGCAATATATTTGATAAGTGGATGGAGAACAGGGAAACTGAGCAAATAGTTAAGTTGTAGTGTTTGAAGGAAATACTTACAAAATCTCATATGTCAAAATATTTCCCTATAATAGTGGCCTCAGTTTTCCTTGCAGACTGAGAATTTCCAGAGATTAATTCAATTAAGCCTTCTTCTTCCTTGGCACAAGACGCACTAGTACGTTCTTCCCTAATCTGATATCCTAGATTTAGTGGGACTGCAAAAGAATGCTTAAACAATTAGAAGAGCACCAGGTTGAGGAACACTGCACCAGGATATGCATAGAATAATAGTAATAATAGTAATATCAATATAACTATGATCAGATGGAAGGAAAGATTATGATGATCATGATGATCATGATCATGATGATAAACTTTCATCCCCTAGTTTGCTGACTCTCATGGTATTGGTAATTTGTTTGTTAGTCATCTTTTAATGCTTCAATTAATATTTGCATTGGTATATAGAGGAAATATGTAGGATTTTCATGTAGGACAATGGTGTGTTCACACAACTGAGACACTAATGTTTGTCTTCCATTTCAAAGTAAGCCTATAGTGATTGAGGAAGAGATAATGTTCCAATGAATCTCTGCAGAAAGCATTTCTGATGCTTTCTAGACACAGGGCTAATGAAGCAGTATTTCCTTACAGAAAAGTAGGGCCATTCAGTTCATCACCAGCACAGGAATCCAGATTAAAGGCTCTCTGATAGATGGCTGTCCAACCTCTCCCTGAACACATCCTTTGAAGAGGAGCCTACTAGCTCTCTGAGCAGCTGATTTCCCTGCAAACTGCTCTCATTATTAGAAAGCTTTTTAAAAAAATCTGCAGTCCAAATATGCATTTCTGTACCCTAAATCAATTAGTGTAGTGAGTGTAGAGGATGGCCTTGAAGGACAGAAGGAAGATCCATTACCAAAGCCATCCTCCGGACCAAAGCAAAGATCAGATAAATGAGGCTTGAGCCCAGGCCAAGAAGGTGGTTTACGAAAATGAGATTGATGTATAAGGTAGACCAGTCTAAGGAACAGACACTGTGCAGACCTAAGCTACTTTTACTAGAACAGTTATAGTAACTGATGTACTTCCCTTCCTTCTTTTATCTTCATGTGAATTGGGGTGGGGTGGGGGCTGTGTGAGATGTTTTCGTAAACCACCATCTTGGTCTGGGTTCAAGCGTTCTTTATTTGATTGCTGCCTTGGTAACAGATCTTCCCTCTCTCCTTCAAGGCTATCCTCTACACTCGCTACAGTTAGTCTGTGTCCTGAACTCTGGGATGATAGAAAATGGGTCTTAGCATTTATCTGTGTGACTTCCTTTCAGGTATTTAAAGATTGCTATCATTTCCCTCTTCAGTTTTCTCAAAGTTCCTTCCCTCTTTTTGTCCATCTCTGAACCTGTTCCAGAGTTTTGAATCCTTAAGAGATAGTGGGGCCCAGAACTAGACACAGTCTTTGAGGTAGGATTTGACCAAAGCAGAATAAAATGCATCGATTGCTGTACTACTGTGATATGGTCTAAAACTGCATTTGCCCTGTTTGCAGCTACAACACTGCTGACACATATTTACTTTGTAATCAGCTACAATTCCAAGACCTTTTTTACAAGTACTGTTGCCAAGCCATGTATCCCTCATCCTCCATGTGTATTTGATTTCTGTCTCCTAAGAAAAGAACTTTGCAGTCGTCTCTGTCAACTTTCTTTCTCTTATTCACAATCCAATTCTCAAACCTATCACGATTGTTTTGAATTTTATTTCTGTCTTCTAGAGTATTAGCTAACCCACCAATTTTGTGACATCTGCAAGTTTGATATCCATTCCCATAATCTTCTCACCCAAATAATTAATACAAATGTTAATCTGACCTCACTTGTATTTAATTTACACCTTCATTGTACAGCTCTTGTATGTTAACTTAAAAGCTGAAATCACTGGAATTTTCTCCCATGTAAGTGTTCACTGCATTACAACCCTGGCTATCTTGGCATGTTGTAATTTTTTTTTCATTTATGCTGAATGTAATGCAACTGAACTTTGTGTCGATTTCTTTTACTTTGAGAAATGCTACACAAATGAAATAAAAAGAACTGTGTCCCAGTGCTAAAGTTTAGCATCCTTTTCATTCTCTGTGCATATACATCTCATTGACTTTGGTCTGATCACATTGGAGACAATCTACTGGAACGTTCTTTGGCATCAGCCCCATTGAAACATCTGGGAGCTGCTCAAGAACAGGAATAAAAAGCTTTCATTTAATAAAGACCTTTGTCCCCTTTTTCTTTTTAACAGCATTGTAGAAATCTTTTTCTTTTCTCTAAACATAATGTGATGTTAGTAGAATAGGACAGAGAGCATTTTTTATGAAATTTCTGTCATAAACATCCTTTGTCTTAAATAATGTGTGAAATAATAATCCTTTCGCATTTGGAGAAGAGAAAATCTATGCAAACAACCAATTGATTTAAACAATATTTTATTTACTGAACTACTTAATTAATTTTAATGGCTTAGGCTTCAATCCTAATAGACTTGAATAGAGATCCACTCATTCGATTGAAAAGAAGTCTTGTCATGGTGGTGGAGGGCTGGTTGGCTGGCTGGAATGTGTTCTGCATATACGTCCAAATGCAAATTTCTGCTCTCCCCTCCCCCCAAAAAGTGAGTGTGCAAGAGGTGGAGATGTTTTGAATCAATATTCCTGAATTTAAATCCTAGAGGTTTTAAAAAATCAGATAGGATGGGGTAGCTACCTTTTGGAGTTGGGATCACACTTAGCAGTTTTTGGAAGAGGGGGCATTTTAAAGTTTTTTGGGGGAGGAAATTGGGGGGTCTGTTCTTTGTTTTTTAACTGTGTTAAGTCTAATTTAAAGCGTTGAGGTCCACATGCAGTCATGCCTCCTATTTATGTAATTTTCAAAGGAAAACAAGCAGCAACTGGAGATTCTGGAACACTTCTAAATATTTTTGACTTATGGACATATTTTTAGGAGTGAATTGTATTGACCATGGTAGAATTTACTTCAACATAAACATGAAGATAATTGTTCTGGCATTGTTGTGTCAGTAAGCATAGAGAATTAGGCATTAGATTTTCAAGCTGTAGAGACAGACTTCCCCAAACTCGTGCCCTTCACATAGATCGGACTAAAGCTTGCATTATTCCCAAGCCTTTGCCATCCTTGTAGAAAAATATGAGGGCTGTAATCCAACATTCTGTGAGGATATCAGGTTGGGAAACTTACTCTTTTCTTTAATCCATGTCCACTTCAATCAGTGTTCATACAGAATCATTCCTCTGAAACTTCTGTGTGACTTTGCAGAAGAACGTAATAAAAGGCTCAAATCTGTTTATCGAGTTGAATGCAATATCCAATCTGTGTGCTGATTTGCAAGTTAAACAATCCTGTGACAAGCAAAGGCCCTTGACCCACATTTGGGAAAAACAGATAAGGGTTACTGGGCAATGATTACTAAGGTTACAGTCCTTGGGAATCTTCCATGCTGTGGTGCAACTTCTTTTCAGTTGATGGGCTTCATAAGTATGTACACATGTGTGTAAATGCACTCATAGGCATGCTCATTTGCATTTGGTGTTCGAGATAAAATAACGGAATAATAGAAAACCTGTGGATTCCTTGAAGCCTGTCAGCTAAACTCTTCTTTCATTTGTCTCCAGGATCTTGCTGACATCATCCTAGCCCCATCTCTTATGAACAAACCTTGGCAGGAGTTCTGACAGTTCCTGCTTCATTTTATTTACTTTGACTCAGTCCACTTCATTCTACTTATCTTCCATGTTAGCTGATCCTGCTCTGATCCCTGCAAGATTTGCAGTTCAATCTTGCTGTTCTTGCTCCCAAACTCATCATTTGCAACATTCTTTCCTGCCATTCTGAACGGCCAATTTGGGGGTTATGGTCTGTGACTTTTGCAGTGGTGTGACAGGTAGAAATGGGTAGGAGCTCCTCTTCCCACCATGCATTTCCTCAACATTTCTTGAATTTGTTCTGTTTGCTGTTTGTTTCTGAATGGCATGAAGCCTTTGTAGTTTTTTCTTTTCTTTTTTTCAGAAAACTCCACACTGCACTGGGTTATGGTAGGCACAAATTGGAGGAAGAGGGCCTATGCATGCCACTTGGAGCTCCTAAATTAAAGTCAGGATATAAATCCAACAGATAAACAAATATTTCTAGCATTAGGACACATCTACTTATTTATTGAATTGACTGTGTACTCATTTTGTATTTTGAAAGGGGCCTGGATATTAGATAATGTTTGAGCCTCCCTTCTTTCTCAGTGTGTTTTCTTTTTAGAAGCCTGAAATGATCCATTGTTTACCTAATCGTACATTAGCAGTGGCTTTGGAAAATGGCCCTACATCTTATTCAAGCACATGTTATTGTTGCTGGCCGTGCATCAGCTGATTTGATCGATTAGCACTTAGAGGATTTTGCCTAAACAGCTTCCATTGGAATGGATGCATCAGACTATTGCAAGCAAAAGGAAGACATCCTACAGACTAGCTGATTTATTATGGCATAACCTATATCAGACTAGAAGTTAATTTTATCAGATGAATAGCATACCCTCTTCACATGATCATCAACAATTACTTTTTGCCTAAAAGTTATTTTCAAATGCTAATATATGAATGGACATCTTTGAGAAACTCGCAGGAGAGCATCTTCACAATATCCTCCAAGTCTTCAAGAATTATTTTCTTCCCGCTGGAAAGTTTTGAGTCACCTCCAGGGATCAATTCAGAAATGCCTACATTCCAGAAGGAACTGCTTTCTCTGTTAAAATCCTCTTTGAAGGCATCACCGTCTTTCTTATTTCTTTTATAAAATATACATATGGTTGTAGTGTAGTCATCATTTATAGGAATGAGCTAGTGGAGAAGAGAATAAAGCCTATAGACTCTCTCCCAAAGTGGCATGAATGTGCCAACCACAGATTCTTTATTGCCATGCATCGTATCTACCACAGAGGAAGGCAAGATTACACGTTTCAGCTTTTCTGTGTTATTCAGTGTGTCAGTCAACCTTGCCTTCCAGACTTAGTTTAAAAAAAACTTGCTTGATTTGTAAAAAAAAATGGTTTGCCGGGCATTTTTAGACAATAGAAGTCATAAGTGGCTCAAATCTAGAAATGACATAGTAGAAACATAGCCATACTCCTTAAAAGACTGAGGTCACCATTTGTGAACATGGGTTCGAGCTAGGCTTTCTGACTAGAGTTCATAACTTGTGAGAATAAAAATCCTAGTGGCTGGTGATGTCAGCCCCACCAGGTAGACCAGACCAGGAAAGATGGGAACCAGAGATGGAATCTAGAAGTTAGGTCCACAACAGAGCTGCTGAATAGATTCTTATTGTTTCTGCTAGTACTGCAGCAAAACATTACAGTTTCTGGCAATTAGCAAATTCCCACCAGCCCCATTCTCAACCCTTTGATTGGAATCTCATTCTGGCCCAAGTAAGCTAAATCTATACCCCTAACTTATACAGTAACATTGCATAGTGTGGGACCTCAGGACAGGAAAGAGTTATACATTTCTTTGAATTTAATGCAGCCATTTTCAATGGGAATTTATTAAGACTAATTTTAATTAAAAAGTGACGATTTCATTGACACAAGGTCAACTGTGTTGACTATATGGAGATATCCATCTTGGCAGCAGTATGGAAATGGATCATTGCTGCCTTCCTTTGGGATATTTTTAACTTCTCAGTTGAGCCAGGGCCCTGTAATTTCTTGATAGTTTTCCATCCAAGCACTAACCACATCCAACTGTTTAGCTTTTTGAGATTAGCTAGGTTGCCTAGGTGCTGTCAGGGCTAATGAACCAATTCTCTCAATCTAGAGTCAATCGTGTATTCTGGTTCCTAGATATTAACTACATGTTAAAATTCAGTATGTTTTTCTCTCATTGTTAGAAGTTCCCACAGAAAAATCAGCCAGCCACTCAGCTGCAAAACACTCTTCCTAAACATGTATAAACAATCATCCTTCACTTCATTTAATGCTAGTGGCATTCAGAAGTCAAATTTTCCTATAGATAAAAAACCAGTTGTGCTGTGAACTTGAAAAAGATTGTGGCTGTTTCTCTGTAACTATAATTTATAGAATTATGAGAATAAGCATAGCTTCACCTTTGGCTGGCATGCTTCTCTTTCCTCCTCTGAAAATCTTCCTCCTTCCAAAATCTGAATGTTTTGTTTCCCTGTTGGATTAAACACACTTTAGTATGTTGTCTGAAGCCTAACCTGAGATCTTACCTAATGTTAGTAAAAAGCTATTCCAAAAAACATGGCACAGCATTGCTTTGTTTCATAGTTATAATTAACCATCATTTGGCTGGGTTTGCACATTTCACCAGGATATGGTTAATTGATTAAGCCATTTTTGTTTGGGTTTGCATAAATATTGCATAGAAAACAGTAATTTACAAAGTGCAATGCCTATGTTCATATTATATCTATCTGTAATATGCTAAGCCAGGAACAAACACACTACATCTTGGCTTGGTGTCTTTGTCTGGCACTTGATTCCCGTCAATCAAGAACAGAAATGGAATCTCCCAAACCTTTCACAGCTGAGCCAGAGATATGGTACTCTTGACCTCATTTTGCAATACTAGATGTTTGCAATGCTTCCTGGTGCCTCAGGAATTTTTTTTTTCATTTTTACTTTTTAATCATCAGAAATGAAGCATGGGATATAAAAGTCTTATCTCTCTCATGCCAGGATTAAGTGGGTGGGCACCAGGTGAGATACCTCTGGAAGATGGATGCTACAGTAGGAAGCACATGTTGCTTTCCCAAAGCAGGAGGCAGGGCTAGGATGCAAAGACCTAGAGGGCTTCTGGGGGAGGAGTTTGAGACTTCCAACTTCTACCCAATGAACTTAACCAAGCTATTTGCTACTGCACCAGCTGCTATACTTCATTGGGTACAGAGAGAATGTGCTTAAAGACCAAGCAATTATCTTGATAAGCACCAAGTAATTCTCTAAGGCAGTGTTTCTTAACCTTAGCAACTTCATGATGGGTGAACTTCAACTCCCAGAATTCCCCAGCCAGAATGCTAGCTGGGGAATTCTGGGAGTTGAAGTCCACCTGTTTTAAAGTTGTCAAGGCTGAGAAACACCGCTCCAAGGAATGCATTCTTTTCAATAAAATGAGCCTTAAGCTTAGGAAAAAGTTGTGTCTGCTCCTACTGCTAAAGATGGCCCCAGTTTCATCTCAAGACCAGCAGGCAGAGAAGTTTTTAACATCTGGTTGAAAAGTTCTTAAGATTAAGAAAACTGAGTTTGGAGGAAGCTCTCTAAGAAAACTGCAGTGGAGAGGTGTAGCTACTCTGGAAATAGACTCCTTGTGTTCTGCACAAATCCACTTTTCTCTCCAGATTCAAGCACAGGGAAAACCAGTTCATGAGTTAGCAGTCCACAACCTGTGCTTCCCAGGCCCTCACCCTAATTGTAACCTACCTGGCCTGATGCAGGTGGTCTATCCTAGACTTAGAATTGCCAAATGTATAACAAGCGAGTTTGTGTATGTTGTAATGAAGAATGGCATTTAATTTTGTAAAAATCATGCAGTGAAAAAGATAGACAGCCGTTCTGAAAGAAAGTGGGAGATCAGGACTGAATGCTCAGTCAATATTTAGACTGTGCACATTTAGCCTGCCAGTTACAGTGCCAAGGTGGGAGGAGACCAGACTCAGCCTGTGGATGTAAATCTGATGTTTTCAGAGGCTGCATTCTCATATCACACTAAGCTAATTGTGGGGTTCACAAATCATGCTAAGGCATGTTGGAATGTTTCCTTTGGCTTTTGCGTGATTTGCAAACACAGTTTATGGCTTAGAATTATGTCTAAACCAGGCCACTGTGGCTTGCTTTAACAACCTTTGATTAAAACAATTCATACCAACAATACAATATGTAAAAATATTTTTGTTGATATGTGTTTTACTGTGATTTTACTTGTGTTTTTCATTAGTTTATAAATGGGTAATTGTTTATTTTATAAACAAATACCCTTTTACTGGAAGCTAATATGGTATAGTGGTTAAAGAACAGAATTTTAGCACGGAGGCCCAGGTTCAAGTCCATCCAGCAATGGAAGCTCACTGGATGACTAAGCCAGCTGTTCTTCAGCCCAGCCTATCTCACAAGGTTGTTACTGGGGGACAAAATGGAGATGTCCATGAACTTCTGGAGAAAAAGCAAGATCCAAATCTCACAAACAAATAAATTAAAAATATTTTATTGCTGTTAATTGTCACAAGCGCTATTTTTGATTGTGGAATCAAAATGCAAAATAATCAAGGCTTCACTGCAGTGTTTATTGAGCAGTACGTACTGCAGGGGGACCCCACCAAAGGTTAGTGGGAGATACTCCCCTAAAGGCAAAATGGGTGCCCTGATATTTATACAGGTCTACAAGAAAGGGGAAGGGAAAAGAACGCATACGTATACATATTCATTTGATGATGCAGGCATACCTAAATGCGCAACGCTTCTCAAGTTACTGTCTGTCCCTGTTCTTGTCTGCTATCTACAAGGACGGAACAACTGCTATCTATAAGGAAAGCAATAGTGTTATTGGTTCAAATTGGTTCAAGGTGCCAACTGCCAGGAAGAAGGCATCCTCTCTTACGTTGCTATGGGGATGTTTGTGATAAGGGGTTTACAATCAGCCTAGTTCATACCAGCTTCAAGGGTGCTGCACATTCCTTTACGTTTCAATTTTATTAAGGCAATCCCATTCATCTGAGACCTCTAAAAACTTGCTTCTTTTACCCAAAGATTCACCCCAAGATATATTTTCTTCATTTTCTTCATAATATAAATATAAATATAACCCAATTCCAACCATCTTTCTTCTCCAAGAAGCTACTTTGTCAGTGGGCAGTTTGCAAAGGAAAAAGTAATGAAGGAGGATGATTCTCCGCTTCAAATTATCCCAGTGAACAGCCACTTCTGGGAGAAAAACACAAGTGGAATTAGGCTGCTTACATATATAGATTTCTATTAAATTAAATAAAATTAAAATTTTACCTTTCTGACCCAAAATAGGTTCCCAAACAGCTAATAATAATAATTTTAAAAAACAATAAAATGATTATTTGGGGCATGCTTTTAAAAAAAGCGTATTGGGGAAAAGGGAAGCCAGAGAGGTTTGGCTATGTAAATGATATTACTTAGACTGTAAAATAAAAACCTGCTGGTAAAAATTTAGCGGCAATGACTTCTGTCCCATTGTTTGTAAATTAATCATTCTATCACAATGATATTGAGAACAAAGGAAAAGAAACTGCTCTTGTTCCCAAAAGTATTTAATTCTTTATTAATTTATATCCTCCCTTTCTACTCAAAGCAAAACTTAAAAAGACCAGAAGAAGCATTTAAAAAATAGCTAGGTGGTTTAACAAACAATCATGTCATCTATCATTCATGATCCACAAATGATGGCTGAATGTGATGAGTGTAATAGTCTGAATTTGAATAGGAGCATTTTTGAAGCTTAAGGAATGTTGATCATCTTCATCCAATTAAGTAACGTTTTACATTCTCTCTTCCAGAGCATTCCCCATGGATTCGCAGACAGCCAGTGGTCTGTTCATGACAACTCACTACCTCCAATGAAAGGGACTTTAGGGACAACACACCATGTTGGAATGAAGATTTGCTACACAGGATGTGGTACAGGAGCAAAGTGGAAAGTCAGTAAAAGAAGCACTTTAAAGGTTCCAGACATTAGTACCTGAAACTAATGTCCGTCCAACAACGGCCTCAGTTCTTTTAAGAGTTATTTAGAAGAATTCGTTTTCAGGTTTTGGATGAACATCTTTAAGGACAACGTTAAAGAAAAGGATAATTCTGATCCGTGATTTTTCATCATACTGATGGCATTCGTCCTTTATGAATTATTGCTCTCTCTACTTAGACAGAGCAATAATTATTTACCAAGTGTGTGCTCGTATGTATGTGGGGGTCTGAAATATTAATCTATTTTGAGGGCTGTTATTAAATTTGCATGAACCTTCAAAGCCTGATATTCTAAGCTGATATTGCCCCCCACCCCCATTAATGCAGTCTTGAATGCAAACAAAAAAATTTTGCAGGCAGATAAGTAATACAGGTCTTCCCAAGCTGGCTGTTTGTGTGTGAGTTTGATTCATAAATGCAAACAACTCCACAGAAAAGCAGAGTTTTATATCATCCCAGGGAAGTACACCAAGAGTCATTACTTCATTCCTGTCCCTTCCCCTAGGACAGTGTTCCTCAACCTTGGCAGCTTTCAGTTGGGTGGACTCCAATTCCCAGAATTCCCCAGCCAGCCATGTTGGCTGGGGAATTCTGGGAGTTGGAGTCCACCCACCTGAAAGCTGCCAAGGTTGAGGAACACTGCACTGGGGGTTGCACTGATCTGGGAGTAGCACACTTCTTTCAATCTCTACTGCACTGTCTGGCTGCAAAGCTAGCATTTCTTCTGGAGTGGTGGTTAGACCGTTTCTCATTGGCAGCGGCTGGTTTTTATGATTAGCTCGCTGGAGGAAATGCTAGACAGTTTGTGGAGAGCTCTGAGGAAGGAGCAGCGTGAGACTATTTCAGAGCATTTGGGGGGAAAAGCCAGTGGTTGTGTAGAAGTAGTGCCTTCTTAGGCAAAGACTGGATTGGTGTGTTTTGTTTTTTGATGCCTTCAAGTCAGTGTTGACTCCTGGCAACTGCCTGTAGTTTTCTTGGCAAGATTTTGGAAGTGGCTTGCCATTGCCTCCTTCCTAGGGCTGAAAGAGAGTGACTGGCCCAAGGTCACCCAGCTGAGTTCATGCCTAAGGGGGGACTAGAACTCACGGTCCACTATGCCTCATAAATTATAGTTTACCATTATATATGAGTCACAGTTCCTTGTCTTATTAAAAAAAAAATGGTTAAAATGTCATGGCACCATATTATCACGAAGCTCACAAAATAATGAGACAGGATCTATGTGTGCAGACGCAACACTGATTCAGAATAATCTTCTATCCATTTTTGAAATGAGTATCTATTTCATATCTTTCAAACTAAAGATTAAGCCAAAGAATTCATTCATTTTCTTTGTAATCTCATCTTCCTTTAGTATATCTTTAACTTCCTCATCATCCAATAGTCTGTCTGCCTCCTTTGGTGGTTTCCTGTTCATAATATTTTGAAAGAATAGATTTCTTCATCCTAATTATTGTGGTACTGTAATGTTTCTCAAATGTTAGTACCATTTTGCCTCTTCTATTTTGCCTCTTTTATTTTGCCAAGTTCATGTTTTTTTTTAATCTTTTCATTTGAGCAAACAATCATCCATTATGTCAGGATTATGTCTCAAGCAGATACTAAGTCTATATTGAAGATTTATCCCTCTTGCATGCCTTAAGAGGTGCGACCGAAATGTTTCTGAGATCTTGCTAAAAATTTTGTTGTGACATATCTTACTGCCAGAGATAATAGCTTCATTATTAACTACTAAAAGCTACTATGTTTGCTAAGATTATGTCTCTCAATCCAGTACACACAGCAGTCCAAAGAGTATTTCCAAAGTTAGCAGGTAATATCAATAAAACCATTAATTGTGGATGCAGGAGAAGTGTTTTTAAAGGAGAAAAACATGCTGTTGCTTCCCAAATAAATAGGTATGACTGTATAGAATTGGTTTCTGTGGGTTGTACAATGTAATCCTCTGAATGTTTATTTGGAACTAAATCCTACTGTGTTCAACAGTTCTTAGCCAACTATTAAGTACACGTAGGATTAAGCCTATTAATATCATATTAAGCCTATTAATATCATACAGCTTCAGATGTCCCCTACGTCACTTTTGTCTCCGCTTTTTTTTCATGGACTGTTCCTACAACCCATTTATCACTCTGCAGTCCCAGAAGAAGGCAATGGCAACACTTCTGTGTTACTTCCAAGAAAACTACATGGATCTGCCCGTGTAATCATCAGGAGCTAAGCTTGTCTTGTCTTGTCTTGACCTTTTGAAAAAAATCCTATTAAAATTGTGTCTTTTCTTGAAAGGGACACGCTTGCATTCTTTAGCCTCCAACTTGGGTTCTTTCGCCCAAGACGTAATGCCTGAATACTAGGCACATGCCTCACCCCTCCCTCCTCTTGCTGCTAAGAGATGTTGGTGCTAGGCCAATGAGGATTATTGTGAATCTATGAGGCCCAATTTCTCTCCAGATCTACAGGATACTGGCACAAAACTGTTCAAATCTGCCTAAAGGTCCATAAATATACCCTCATGTGGAACGTGGCTCCTGTTAAGTGCATCCATGTAGCTTTCTTGGCAATGCTATGGAAGTGATTTGCCATTAATCACTTCTGGGATATTTTTTTTCCAACTTCCTAGTCTAGCCAACAGTTCTAGAAGCCTCTGTTGATGCCCCATCCAAGTATGAACCGGGGCTGATCTGACTTAGGTTTCAAGATCGATAGGTGCTGCTATCTGCTGAGGCTAAATTGGTCCAGAAAATTCATACATTTGCTCTGCCAAGAGCAACACTTTGGATTTATTCAGAAGAGGTACTTCAGGATACTCAGGACCATTTATCTGCAACTTGTGAAAGTAGCTTCTTCATCCTACCTGAACGTTCTTATTGTTAAGGTTATAACAAGTTATAGCAGATTACAGAAAAGGTGTGCTTTAAAGCTGGGGTCTCATAACTACATATAATTCCACCAAAACTAATGGGAGCTCTGTTAGAAGTTGCTTAATCAGTGGTCTTTGCAGGATCTTGCTGCTTTCATTAGAATGATAAAAGCAGCATTGTAGCATCAGGCTGCAAGCTCCGTCCCTTTTGGCTTGCATGCCCAATGTCACAGCACAGGCAGGAAAAGGGCTGAGCTTGTATCACAACTTCACAATGATGCTTTTGTCAGTCTGACCCACTTGGACCCCATGGACAATGTTGTTCCCATTCACACTCAAAGATATACATGTAAACTAATGAAATATTTGAGAGACAACGCTGTGACAATGATCATGAAGTTACAAAAGTTTTCAGAACAAGAGTTAGTGTTCCTATAAAGAAGATTTGACCAAAATGGATGTTTGGCAACAATGAAATAATGTTTTTAGCCTAAGTTGCTGAAAGGATTCAACTCCAGTGATAATCTCCAGCTAACAAAGAACAGTGTCATCAGATTGTAAAAATAAACCCAGAGCCAATCAATGAAATGTGCCAGATCATACAATTATGCTCTTTCCTCCCTGCTTCCAGGATGACACTAGCTTCCTGTTTGTTTGTTTTAAGTATAAAATGGGTGCATTAAGTTGGAGGCACCTATTTTACTAATTCTCCCCACAACATAAAAGGAGGTTTGAAAAGGGCTGAATGCTGTGCTCCTTCCAGGGGAATCACTGTTACACCCCCTGCCATCCTTGGAAGCTGAACAAGTTTTTTTTTGTCTTTAAAGTCCCTGGCTGCAAAAATCAACTTCTTCAAACCTGCCATCCTCTAAATCAGTGTTTTTCAAACTTGGCAAGTTTAAGATGCATGGACCAACTCCCAGAATTCCCCAGCCAGCATGCTGGCTGGGGAATTCTGGGAGTTGAAGTCTACACATTTAAACTTGCCAAGTTTGAAAAAGACTGCTCTAAATGTACTGGACTTCAACTCTCATAATTTTGCCATCCATGCTGGTTGAGAATGCTCCCATAATAGGCAAGGGAGTTCCAGATCAATATTTGAACACTTTTTCCAAAGTTGCAAGTCATTAAATACTTTTGTTTGTAAAGTGCAACAGTGAATTATTTAGCAACTGGTCATACTGTGAATGAGTCCCACTGATTCTCTTTCTTTTTGATCTATTGCTCCACTGTAATCTAGTCCAATTTAAGGCCTTTTAGCCCAGCAAAATGTCTTAAAATAAATGTTTTAAAAACCTAGTGAAGTTACAAATTCCAGCTGCTCCAGTTATAATGATGCTCCATAACAGATGCAGGTTTCGTTGCTGCTAATTATAAGTGCTAATAAGATGACGGTAGGAGTCATCTTTTTCTAAAATTGACATAATAGTATTTATTCCCATGGGAGGAAATGCAGTAACACCCAATATCCAGTGTAATCTTGCTTTAAATTACCGAATGCAGGATCCAAAGTACTGTGGACAATGTATTTCTGATGGTCTTGGGCTGTATGTATAATAAGTTTTTTTTTAAATGGAAGTGGTTTTTCTAAAAATAGCACATTGGCTTACTACTGAAAGAGAGAAAAGTTTTTAAAATCCCACTTTTTTCTGCACTTTAAGCATGAGCAGTGTTGTGGTTAAAGGGTTGGACTTGGGAGACCAGGTTTAAATCTTCATTCAATTAGGGTGTTTACTCAGTAACATTGGGCCAATCAATCTCTGTCACACCATCCCCAAGGGGTTATTGTGGAGATCCCTTGCAAGTCCCTTCAAGCTCTCAGAGAAAAGGCAGGATATGAATAATGATGATGATGATGATGATGATGATGATGATGATGTAAATCTTTAGGTATAAAATGTGTACAGTGATCTAAATTTGGCCTTATAGATTTCAAAAGACTTTATTTCCAGATATATGTCAAATATTTCTATTTAAAAATAATTTTAGCTATTGAAGGATATACGAATAAGCTATTTCTGTTGCCTGTGAATACAAATATTTTATTATTATTTTATTAAATGGGGAAAAACATTTTGCTGAAGAGGACATGTGACTTTGCTAAGATAAATGGAATTTATCCTTTATATCCTTGTTTTATACAATATGCTGTTTAATATTATTATTGCAACATCATGCAGATTAAAAAAACCCTAAAGTGTATTGTTCTCATATAACAACTTAGATATGTATTCCATATACAGGGTTTTAGATATTATTGTACACTAAATAGAGCAAGAAATAAAATTTCCTATATTTGTTAGCTTTTAATCTTAGTGGATCATCTTCTTTTTCTTCTTTAGTGCATGTTTACCAAATATATTTAATCAGAAATAAATCTCTCCTAAATATGCTTAGGTTTGTTGTCCTTCCCCTAGTAAATGTATCAGAAGATCTTCAACATTTTTCTATGAATTACCATGATTTAACATCAAACTATGCATGTTTCCTTTCCTCTCTATAATTGTATTTTAGTCTTTATGTGTGGCAACATTTCAACGATGCCTCAAAATCTGTAAGATGTATACATGTGTAAACTGAAACTAGAAAATATTTATTTTATATTGCAGACTTTAAATTAAATGGGTACGTACACGAGGCCCTGGTTCAACTGTTATTATGCACTAATTAGGAGCAACTCAACATTTACCTGCTGGCAATCCTAAATCTTACATTTTTGCAATTGGGTAATGTACACTTTTGAATTTGCTTTAACAAGTACAAAGGGTTGCCAATCACAGCCATCTGTTAAACAGTCTCCTGGGACTAGTGAGTTAATGTTTAGGGCAGTGTTTCTTAACCGTGACAACTTGAAGATGTGAGGACTTCAACTCCCAGAATTCCCCAGCCAGTATGGGTATTCTGGGGAATTCTGGGAGTTGAAGTCCACACATCTTCAAGTTGCCAAGACTGAGAAATACTGGTTTAGTGTATAGCATGGAAGCTAAAGGCAGCACTTATTTTCTGGAACTTATCAAATTTCTAGAGAAACATTATGCATCTTCTACAATGTTTATGCAGTAAGTAGAAGGCATATAATGAAACTATTGCTCATAAATAGAGTGTTTGGCTGTTGCATACATTATAATACAGGTATTGGGTTATCCAGTTAGTGCCCCTCTGCCAGGGCCCTGTAGGAGGAGAGCCATATTAGTCTGTTATAGCCAAAAATCAGAAAGAATTTGGTACAGTTTTTCCAACTAAGGAATATCAAAGTGTTTCAGCCTCCAAGGACATTCTATTGCAGATCTCAAAGGGGCCATTTTGGAAAAAAAAAAAGAAAGGCAGCACGATTGAGCAACAGATTGCTGAACTCACATACATCAAAGGGTTTTCGGCTATCTCAAAAGGTTTCAACAAACACAATGGGTTTTTAACCAATTTCAGTCCTTGTAATCTGTCTCATACGTAACCTGCATCTGTGTAACCAACCAGTCTTCCCCTCCCTTTCTCCTCCCACTGCCTAATCCCCATTTAAATCCTAAATCAGTCTAGCCACTCTATGTATCTGTTTTAGCTCATAAAAGCGTATACTTTTAAAGAAAATTTGCTAGGCTGAAAAGGAAAAGAAGTCTGTGAAAAGAGGAGATGATTTTAGCAATGCAGTGGCAGGGTGGGGATGCAGTGGGAAAGCAAATGCATTGCACATTTAAATTTTAATTTCCTGCATTTCTCACTCCAAGTGCACCAGCAGAAAGTCTTCTATGAAATCCTAAAGGCACACTTGCCAGCCAGCATATACTAAGAAGATATATCCATGGCCAGATTCTATATAAACCAGTTTCCTCCATTCCTACAGAATCCAAAGTTGGCATTATCAGTGTATATCTGGTTTGTATGCATATACTGTACTATACTAATAGAAGTATAACAGATCTAAAAATCTGCACGTGTTTTTTGTATAGCGGACGGCTTCTTGAGGAAATGAATGGGGCATTTTGCTAGACTCCTCTGTGCTCCATGCTATCTTCCAGAATACATTCCAATTCAATACCTCTATGGGAAACATTTAAAAAACCTTCCCACACAAAGAGTTCATCTGCGGCAGAAGAGCAACATGTTTCAGTGGAACATCAAACATAAAAACATAAAAAGAGCCAGTTTGGTCTAGTGGAAGCTCCAGGCTAGAAAGCAGGAGACGTTCGAGTCCCGCCTCAGGCATGAAAGCTGGCTGGGTGACTTTGGGCAGTCACTCTCTCGGCCCAACTCACCTCACAAGGTTGTTGTTGCGGGGAAAATAGGAGGAGGAAGGAGTATTAGATACGTTCGCTACCTTGAGTTATTTATAATAATAATAAAGGCGGGATCATTTTTTTAAAAAAAACATCCGACAAAGAGCTTGGTAGCTCCATATAGCAGTGCAAATATTAAACTACGAACAGAAAGGGATTTTAATTGACTCACGCAAAAAGCAAACGAGTTCTAATTTGGGGGGTGATCTAATTTTTGGGATACTTGGCAATCAACTGCCTTGGGAAGACCGGTGCGCTTAACATGCACTGTATAGGCTATGCATTTAATTAGCCGCATAAAAATTGAATTCCAAATAAAGCTAGGTGAATCCGGGCAGCATACACAGGCTCAGCCTTTCCTCAAGCTCTCCAAAGCTGGATCTCACGGAATTAAGATTGCATTCCACGCAATTCCTTCCCTAGAAACGCTCGGAGTTGCAGTTCAGTACAAATAAACGGCTGAAGGCTGAGCCACGCATTAAAAGAGTTGCAACCCTCCCGCTCGCGCACAAGCGCAGGAGAAAAAGGCGGCGCTCCATTGTAGAAAGCCGTGGGCCCGCCGTCCACTCAGGTCGTTCTCCTTCCGAATCTCGGAAGGGCAGCTCTCCGCTGATTGGTCAATGCGCGCCCAGACGCAGAAGACAAAATGACGTTCCACGGCAGGCTGAGAACGCGTAGGAGCGGGATGCTCCGAGGGAAGGCGAAAGGAAGGGTTGGTGGGGGGCGGGCCCTTGCGCCGCGCGTGCGCGGAGCCTTCCCTGCTGTTCCTCGCCCCCTCGCGGGTTCGGAGCGTCCTAAGTCGGGCGCGCACGCAGCCACCTGTGCGCGCGTGTGTCAAGTGGCACGCACGAGTGAACGACTGTGCGCGTAGGGGACGCCGCCGCCGCGGGAGCTCGAGCTGCGCCGTTGAGGCGCAAACGTGAGGGAAGGTCGCCGCTCCGCTCCTTCGCGTTCCCCTCCAGGCAGCCTTTGGCTGCGGCGGCGACTCCTGAGGAGCGTCCCGAGCCCGGGCTATGACCTGCCTCCCGAGCTACCTGAGTGGCGGCAACCCCGGTGCCAGCCTCCGCGCCTTGCTCAAATCTTTACGGCGGCAGCCGCCGCCGCCACAGAGGCGGCTCGCCGTCCCGCCCCCCCGCGCCCGCCCGGCTGAGCCCGCGGCTTCCTGTGCCGCCGCCACGGCTGGGCTCCCTCTGCGGTCCCCGGCGTTGGCGGGAGCGGCGTCTTCGCCTTCGCCGCCGCCCTCCTGCCCCCTGCCCTCGCCTTCCCCTTCGCGGCGGTGCCTCGGCTCGGGCGGTTGCTCGAGCCTGTCCTCCAAGGCCGGCAGCGGCTTCCGCCCATCCCGGGTGGTGGTGGTGGCCAAGACGACCCGGTACGAGTTCGAGCAGCAGCGGTACCGTTACGCGGGGCTCTCCGAGGAGGACCTCAAGCAGCTGGTAGGCGGCGCCGCGCCGGGTCGGTTCTCCCTGAGGGAAGGGCGGCGGTGGAGCCCAGAGGTGGGGTGGGGGGGTGCCCTTCTGATGGCTCCCCCCGCCGTGTCCCAGACGGCGAGTTGGGGGGCCGAGGGAGTTGTCCTCCTGGCCGGCCTCGGGCTGGGAAAGCTTCCTTAGGGACATTTAGAGGCTTTGCAGACATACTCGTGCGGAGTAGAAAACTTGGAGAACTTTTACCTCTGGTTGGAGACTCTCCCCCCCCTTTTTTTAATGGCAGGGAACTTGATAATACTGTATCCAGGAGCAGAAAAAAGAAGGGTTTTATAAGGTGTGCCTATGCACATGGTGCAGCTGTTTTTAATGAAGGTTTGATTTCAGCTTGGAAATTTTTATTGACACGGCCTTGAGTTCCGTGATGGAAGAAAGGTGGATTATTGGAGAGGAAGAGTTGCATGAAAAACAAAGGGGAGTTGTTTGATATCCTAGAGTCAGATTCAGTTATTGTGGAATTAACAGTCCTGGGTTGCATTTGAAGAAGTGCAGCTCTGTCTATGAAAAGTTATACCAGAGTTAATCTCCACGTTGGTCTAAGATGTTTTCTCTTTGCAGTCATACATCCAGAGCTTGATTTTCTACAGGCCTTGATATACGCTTAGATATGATTGGAAAGCATAGCAGTAAAGCAAAGAAATCTATTTCATGTATGAGACTGCCTTGTGGTTGAGGAGTATACAGGTAGTCCTTGACTTACGATCACAATTGGGACCGGAACGCCTGTTGCTAAGCAATGTGGTTGTTAAGTGAGTTGCCTCTGATTTTACTACCTTTTTGCCATGGTTGTTAAGCAAATCACACAGTTAAGCAAATCTGGCTTCCTCCATTGATTTAGCTTCTCGGAAGCCCCCTGGGAAGATTGTAGATGGCAATCACATGACCCTAGGATGCTGCAACCCTCGTAAATGCATGCCAGTTGCCAAGTGCCCAAATTTTGATCACATGACCTGGGGATGCTGCAATGGCATAAGTTTGAGGCCAGTCATAAATCACTTGTTTCAGCGCTGTTGTAACTTTGAACGGCCATTAAATGGTCATAAGTCGAGGGCTACCTGTGCAGGCTGATCAAGTAGACCTTGGACAACCAGCTTGAAGAAAGTTATGCCACATGCTCTTCCCAATATTCACTTTCCTTAAATAACCTTACAATTAAGAAAATTGATGTTTTAATCAATATATTGTAGCCAGCACTTAAATCAGATGACTTTACAGTATAATTACTTAATTCAGGGAAGAGACAACTATAATTTATCTGTTCTCTGCTGATGTAGAAGCACCAGTCCCTTGATTACTCTAAGGTTTGAATACTAAATTCATATTTACAAAGAAATACCAATTAGAAGCAGCACCTACTCATTCTCAAGCAGCCTATTGGTCTTACTACAGATGCTACAGTATAGTCTTCTGATGTTTTGGAATCCCAGATTTCAGACTTCAACTATGGTGATTGATACAGTAATTCTGAGATTGTAGTGCAGAGTGTCAGGGAAGACTGTTGAAGCACATCAGTTTCACTGATACGTATTCACAGTTGTATGCTGCAATTATTTCAGCAATATTTAGAACATTCTCACAGGATCAAACTAAAGTCCTGTCTAGTTGGGCATTATGTTCCTGTAAGCAGAACATTATCTCAATAGCATTAACTTGTTCCAGAACAACTGGTATTTAAAGGCGTACAGCTTTTGATATTGGAGATAGCTCTCATGACTGGTACCGATAAGCATACTTGCTCTCCAATATCTTGTTGAATTCTTTTTGAAAGACATCCATTTAGCCATCAGTACATCTTCTAAGAAATTACATTGTTCATGGTATTAGAATTATGCAATATAAGAGGAAGAGCTAAAGGGAATCAGTTAAGTAGTAACATGGAACATTACATTGTTCAAATGTTCATGTTTCAGGCTGGTTCAGTCTTTACCAATCTGGAGGCTTAGAAATGTGTTTGAATTTCAACTTCTATCACTTCCAGGCAGTACACTAGACTGGAGAGCCTTGGCTAGATACGTCAATTGTTAATTCTTTGTTTCCTAAACATGGTACAATTAATTTCAAAAAATACTAATGTGAAATTTAGTTTGCCAGCCACTCTGATTAATTTTAAATATATACATATAGAAAATATATATGAATGAGAAAATAATAACTATCAAATAAATAAAAGATAAAAGAACTTCAAGTGGGTGATATATTGCCATGTGAGTAATTTTCCACGTGTGTGTGTGTGTATAAATATAAATATAAATATAAATATAAATATATATATATATATATATATATATATATATATGAAATTCCATAGCTTTTCAGTTATTTTGTGTCTCCCAGTTCTGTTCTGGGTATCCTCTAATCCTTTGAAGTGGACTGGATGAATGCAGATAGGAGGGAAAATATATTCTATCAAAAGCATTTGTTTTGTTACTGGGTAGGCATTGTTTTTGCAGCCCTGTCCCCATTCAGTCCAGCTTGCTTTTTCTTGGCAGCTGTTTTTCAGAGCCATGTGGATGTATTGTTTACAGTTGCTAGACTACTGTTTTTTCTAAACTTCAAAACAGCTTCTCCAGAATAAGTGGTTTACTGTAGAGCAGTACTTTCACACAATCATCAGTGATTTGTTGTTGGGGAATAGAGTAGAGCCAGATTTTGTGCATGGACATAGTGCTGTTAAGCTCTTGCTTATAATTCAAGTCTTGCTCTCTTTTTCAGATGGCAGCAGAAGAGACTGTAGTGGCAGTTCCTTAAAGTGGTGTAACTGTGCTGATTCTGCTCTTTGTGCTTTGGTTGTGGAAGCAGTGCTTCCTGATCAATTATATTCATTCTGTACATTGGCAAAACCTTCAGTCTTTCTTTTCCCACAGCTTTAGAAATGTTTGTACTCATGTGAAATACTTCTGTCTATTCAGTGCAGGTAAAATAATTACTAAATAACTTCTTTGAACAGTGTTATAGTTTTTGCATCTTTCTACTGTATTTATCCTAAAGGAAGATGACCCTGAATTTGAAACAGTCCCCAAAAGAAAGATTAGATAGAAAAAAATTATAAGCACAGAGAGAATTGTTTTGCGGTGCTCCCACTTCCCTAATTTGTCAATCTAATTTGCCAACTCCTCTGAAATTCTAGAAATTTTCCTGACCCCAACTAATGCACGTGTGACACTTTTGTATATATGTGTTTGTGTATGTGTGTATATATGTATGTATGTATCTGCCAAAATACACCCTCCCAAAAAGAGCAGAGACAAGTAAAAAAAAATGAGTTACTGTATTGACAACTAAATAAAATTAATTGCTATTAAAATAAGATAGCTTATTTATAAAATGAGTTGATTCCCCCATATGCACATACGAACTATTCTGTTTCACACACACACAAGGTCACAAGTGTGTACATTCTCCTCCCTCCTTCTAGCAGTCAGGGTGGAAATGGTATATAAGAGGAAATGGTAGTTGCAGTGGGAGGGAAAGAAAAGGGAATTAATCTAGGTGGAGATGGGGGAAAGGTAACTAGAATAGGAAAAACAAGAAAAAAAGAGGCAAACTCAAAAAGAGGCAAACTCTTTAGCTAATTTCCAAAGTAGGTTTTTTTTTTTTTTACAGGAATCCTTGCAGCCATTTACACATCTCCCATTCACATGTGTTCCACAGCCTCTTATACTTTTGGCTGGCCTAAGACTTCCACCCTAACTCCCCTTCTTAATGAATTATTTGGAGAAAAAACTCAGTTTAGCAGGGAAGTAAGATTGCTTCATGTGCATAGTTTCATAAGTCAATATGGTATTGACCATTTTCACTAGTTCTGCCTTTTCACACTTTATTAATTTTGCATCATACTAGCAGATAATACACTTAATATGTTCCTCATATAATTAGTTTCACTCCTTTCAGAGATGTACTGCTTCAAATATGTGGCCTCATTACTCTACCATACCAAATTTCAGTTTTAGGTTAACTTATTCTTGCTCCACACATACATGAGCAGTCCACTCTGCTTTTGTAAAGAGGAAAATATGCAAATATGTGTATAACTAACTGAAGCAAATACTTGTTTGCAGCCTCAAGTTTTTAAAATGCTTTTTCTCTTTTTACTTCCCACTATTAAAACACCTTGCTTTGAAAAGATGGTACAGGGCTGGCCATTCAGTGCTGTGCATCTGGTTGCAGATTCCATAGTAGCACTCAAGTAGCATTAGTGGCCTTGAGGTTCTGCTGATTTGTAAGCTGCAGTCCTATCTAGAAACAGTAGACATTGTTATATTTTTTCATACCCTTGTTCCTTCTTTATTGAACAACTGACAAGTTGCAACTAACTGAACTTTAGTTTTGTGACTTTACTATTACATTACTACATACTACAATTCTAGTATGGTACTATTCTATTTGTACTTTTAAATGTCTAAATATATTTTTGATGATGGAATAGTGTAGAAAATACTAAAATATATATGGCAGCTTTTAAATATGTTTTGTAAAGTTCATCTACTACAGAACATAATGGTTTGTATTATCAGACTATGTAGTATTAATTCTTCCTGGCTGTAATGTTTGCCATGACCTTTCTAGGCCCTTTTCAGGATTCAGAAATAGGAAGGTATAGCATTATTTGAAGAATGACCACCTGTAAGAAGCTTATGCTTTCCAGTTGGCCCAGTTTTGCTGAAATGTTCATTTTGTGTCTCTAAATTCAATGAGAAACAAGAGGTTGAAACCTCATGTATCTTTTGGATATGGTTGATAATCTAGCAGAGATGACAGAATTGTTTCTGGCAGTCATAGAAATCAAATCCATCTTTTTTCTTGCAGCTCCTTGGACACCCTCAGTATCTATTCAGGGATGTAAATAAAATGTTTGGGGGGTGGGGGGGATAAATAGTGGGCCCTCAAAAAAAGATAAGTCCTTCATGCACAGGAGTGAAGAGACCGGAATCTTCTTGTTTATACTGTTTAATTTGACTATATATAATGTATAGTAGTAGGCTAATAATAAATTTGAATTTTTACTCAGAATAAACATATAAGGGTTTTTTGTAACTCTTCCAGTCATGACTCCATTTCAACATCGTTAAAAAAATAAATCACAGGCTAGAATATAAAAGGACTGAGACACTTATATAGTATCTTTTCAGTCTTTTTTTTTTTTCCTGGAATGTAGTTTTGCTAGGACATTCTTGACCCTATGAGATTGCCTTTGTTGACACATGCAGAGTTCCTGAAAAAGACACTGATAGTGAGTGTTTACATCATGTTCTGATAGCATTATCCAAAGGTCAGACATTTTGGGCACATGAGCTTCAGTTGAAGAAACATTTTCAGTGAACCAAGTTGGTTTCATTGTACAGTTGGATTGAAACACTGTCTTTTGATACATGGAGTTAATAGATGTTAATAGAATATATATATATATATATATATATATATACACACACACACACACACACACACACAGTATATATATATATATATATACAGTATATATATATGATTTTAATTACAGTAATACAAACTAATACAAAGTAAACTCAGAGAAAGAAAGGAAAATAAAAAGAGTAAAAAATGCAAAGCAGGAAAAAGTAAAAGAAAAAAGTGAGATAAGAAAGAAAAATATATAAAGAAGTGACTTCAGTCTTCATCACAAGTATTAACAAATTTGGTAGCTCTTCACCCCCTATAGGGTTACAGACATTTCTATCTCTTCTTCCCATAACCCATCCCTCTTCTATAAGCAAATCCATAAAATATCAACTTTTTAATAATTATATTTTTTTTAAGGATGTCACATATCAAGCTTTAGAATCATGTCAGGTTAACATTTCTTATTAAACTATGTTGTCATTAAACAGCAGAGTTGAACATTTCAGTTAGCTTGGATAAGGATTGCAGTTGCAACATGACTTAGTTTTGTAATAAACTCATATGTACCTAAGATATAGCAGTTGTGTCATTCTAGTTAAGTATGACTTGGTGTGGGGGTCTTTTTCTTTAGAATTCTGATATATAAAAATTTTAAATGTCTAATGTCTTGATTTTTTTTTTTAAATTACATGGTATTTCATAATTCCTAGGGGAAAATACACACGCAGCATTCACAATGTAATATGTAAGTTACATTCATTGGGATGTGCTCTAAGGAAGGATTAACATAGAAATGTATTGTTTTCACATGGTCTCATTTCGTTCTTGGTTGTTTTTTTATAATGCACTACTGTGTAGCTTTTTTGTTATTTCCTGTTCAAACATAGTCAGATATATTGAGTGGATTTGTGTAAATAGTTGATGTTCTAATTCCTTTTTTGATGCATCATTGCATTAACTTGACTATTTAATTAAAATGAAATGTGGCATTGTTCCTCTAGCTTTTTGTGGGCCATATACAAACTGTGCTGTGAATTTATAATGCACATGCCTTGTATATTAAGAATCTAGTTTATCTCTACACCTGCAGAATTGACAATATTCAGACAGTACTTTCAGTTTAGTTAAATACATGTAATTCTGTGCATCCTTCAAAATACTTCCAATCAGCTGAATAGTCTGACCAGCCAAAATTTTGAGGGCTGTAGAGAATTGTAATGAAGTGGTTACTTAAAATGATATGGTTAATTATGTTAAAAATATGGTTGATTCTGTTTTCCCTTTTGTTCTATATTTTCACTGATTTATTTGGATTATTTGAAATTCTATTTTCCTATTGTTTACAAGCATATACAGTGGTACCTCGGGATACAAACGCCTCTACTAACGAACTTTTCGGGTTACAACCAGCTCCGGCCGCAAAAATTTACCTCGATGTGCGAACTCTGCCTCAGGGTACGGCCATTTTTCCGCCCCTGACACGTGGTCCGCGGCCATTTTCCCGCCCCTGACACGTGGTCCGCGGCCGTTTTCCCGCCGTGCTGCGCAGCGCCCAGCCGTTTTCCCGCCGCGCCCGGCCGTTTTCCCGCCGCGCCACACCGGCCGTTTTCCCGCCCGGGGTCTGCGGACGCCAGAACGGATTAATGGTAATTACATTGGACCTTATGGGAAAATTTGCTTCAGGGTGCGACCAAATTCAGAGGGTGGAACGGATTAACCGGATTTACATTGAACCTTATGGGGAAATTTGCGTCGGGTTACGACCAACTCGGGATACGCCCAGAGTCACGGAACGGATTAAGTTCATATCCCGAGGTACCACTGTAGTTTAAAATGTACCCAGAACCCGCAAATGTTCTTCAATTCTTCACATATGTGAAAGGCTTACTAGTAATATATGGCTTACTAGCAATATGTTTGAATGTCTGAACTGAACTAATAGCTAATCTTACATCTATAACTGTGCCTAAAGTTTAAAACTGTAAGGCATCCCCCTTCCAGAGTGCTATACATAGTTGCCTCATAATATTTCATTAATTAGTTAGAAATTGGAAATTGAAAAGTAGTCCTCAATTAATGACCACAATAGGGACCAAAAATTTGTTAAGCAGGGCTGTCATTAAGCGAAGCATCATGTGACCATACCTGATTTTAGTTTTTGTGGTGGTTGTTAAGCGAATCACCGTGGTCATTAAGGGAATCACATGGTTGCTAAGTGAATCACTCAGTTCTTCATTGATTTTGCTCGCCAGAAGCTGGCTGGGAAGGTCGCAAATGGCGATCACATAACTCTAGGACTCTGCAACTGTTGTAAGTGCAAGCTGGTTACCAAGCATCCGGATCGCAATCATGTGACAGCAGGAGTGTTGCGATAGTAATAAGTGTAAGGATCGGTCATACATAGCTTAGCACCAACATAACTTTGAATGGTCTTTAAACCAATGGCTGTTAAGCAAGGACTACCTATATAATGAATATAGCAGAATTACAGGGAATTGTAAGTCGTACTGATATCTGATTCTGTGATGGAATGTGAGGGTAGCCTTGGAAGATAGGGACAAGAGATGCCACCAAGGGAACGATCAGATGGAAGAGAAAGGAGTCCTCAACGGGTTAACGGTCATAAAAAGAAACCTAGGAAAGATCCTCCCTAACTACTGAGGCAGTAAACAGGGAGGGCGAGAGATTTGTGCTTTCAGACTTGCAATATTCTGTTAATGTAGCCTTACAATAATTAATCTAGTCTTGTATCCTGCCTGGTTTACCTGGGAGGGCTGACAGATTGGTTAGGTGTAACTTCAGTAGGTAGGCAGATATCAAAATCATATAGTAGAGATGTATTCATTTTTTTTCTCATCAGCTAAGGGGAAAAGCTAATTATGCAGGTAGTCCTCAGTTAATGACCACATGTTCAGTGACTGTTCAAAGTTGCGATGGAGCTGAACTGTACGTGTGGTACTTATGACTGGTCCTCAAGGTTCCAGCCATTGCAGTGTTACAATCCAGATGCTTGGCAGCTGGCTCACACTTACAATGGTTGCAGTGTCCTGTGGTCACATTGCCATTTGCAGCCTTCCCTGCTGGCTTCCCACAAGCAAAGTCAATGGGAAACCATCAGGGAAAGTTGCAAGTTGCTCCCGCTGCTTTTTCTTCAGAGAAGTCCCCTACAGAGTATGAGATCCCAGAGATTTCACAGTCCATAGTGTGCTTGTACTGCAGCACACCCTCCCCAGCCCACACACACTCACCACAGCACCTGTCAAGTTCAGCCCAAGAATCACACGAGACAGTCCAGAAATCAGCTCAGCTTCTTTATTAGCTTGCACCTAATAGACAGAATCTCATCAAACTAACTCTAACCCTCAAGAACAGCAACTATAACCAGTGTGCTCTTATGGAGGAGCCAATCTCTTTCTCTTGACCTCCACACAGTCCAGCCGGGGGCTGAGGAGATGCTTTCCTTGGAATGTCTCTCCCCTCTCCCTGTAACCTTGAAGCTCCATTCCAGAATCCTCCCCGTTCATGCCTTCCATCACAGCACCCTACCCTGCCTCCCTCCATACTATTCACCCGCAATTGACTTTGCTTGTGAGAAGCCGGCAGCAAATCACAGTCGTGAGGTCCTTGCTTAATATCCCACAACTTTCTCTTAATGACGGCAACGGGGACTGCCAGGATTGCCGTCGCTAAGCAATGCGGTCATGTGATGTGTGCTTTATGACCTTATCATTTAGTGAGAAATTCCAATCCCAACTACCATCGTTAAGCAAGGACTACCTGTAATATACAACAGCAAATCATATGGTACTTCATGGACCGCAGTCAACTTCATAGAGATCACACTCTCTCTCTGGAGGTGAATAGATGATGAGATCAGATGGAAAAAGTCAAGAGATGATAGTTTTCTTCATAGTTTTACTTCACAAAACAATTGTTGCTGGTGTAATATCCATTGTCCATCCTCCCCTATCCCACGTGGTGTATATATTTTATAACAAGAAAATATTCTGTACATCATCTCTGATAAAGTGGGCTCTAATATGTCAATAATAAATTTTGTTAACATTTACAATAATATGACTATTTTTGCTGAAATTGGATAATGCATATTTAGTGAAACTTTAACCACAGAATGCCTTTGGGACTGCTTAAGGTGTATAATATTGACTAGGTCATTGGTCCTTAAAATGCTGCACTAGTTGCATGTTACTAAGCCCAATCTAAGGTTTTGGTTTTAATGCATGAAGCCTGCTCTGTGAATCAATTAATTCAGGCTCTGAATAGGTGTAGAGAGTAAGGAAGATGACCTTCATGGAGATATGCAGGTGCTGTTGCCTAGGCAAAATGGGCTAAAGGATTTTTAAGTCAAGATAACATTCAGAAGCCACTCAGATAGACGCTTCCCTAATTCAATGAACTATAAGGAGGAGGAGGTATATAGCACAATCAATCTTGCAAGATTCTGTTATTATAGCCAATCTCAATAAAAGTAGTTTTAGCCATCCAGTGGAATTGATTTCATGGTCTTGTCTATCTAGTGGGGCTGACAACAGGTATCCAAACACAGGTACAGTGGAAGATGGCCCATAGGCAGAAACTGAATCTGTCAAGTGGCATGGATAGGTAGATACTATGTCTGGGAATTAGAGAAATTACTGCTTTGGACAGGTTTTCACAATCCTTGTAGGAGCAGGCATATAATGGAGGATGTTCTTAGAGTCACGATGATGAAGGCATAAATGTCTGGCAAGGAGTTCTGCTTTCCAGATTTGGCTGGTTTGTTATCTAAAGCCATTCTTGGATATCTTGGTCATTGTGACTGATACACTGGTAACCTCCAGATTGGACAACTGTAATATGAAAAGGTGCTGCATCATAGATAACATGCATCAGATGGTATTGTTGCTATTGTACCAACTTTCCTGCTGCACAGCAACTTCCATGCCTGAGTTGCTTTATGCAACTGGGTTGGTGGTAGAGTCCCCCAGTTTTATGGTACTGGAAGACTTTAATCTGCTTTCCCTAGGTGCAGGTTCATAGGTTCTTCAGGAGTTCATGGCCACCATGGCAACCATGGACGTGACACAGATTATTGAGGACTCAGTACATAGTGGAGATTGCACATTAGACCTGGTTTTTGTCTTGGGGAGGTGGCAATGTGATCTGGAGTTGTAGGGTGTTATGATCAGATCATTCTCTGCTAGCCTTGGAGCTCTCTGCAGCTGCTCCCCACTGGAGGGAGGGAGGACCTATTTGATTGGTCCACCTCAGGTGTTTGATGAACCCTGTTGAGTTTAAGATGGAACTTCTGAGGCTTTAATGTATGGTTCAGTGGAAGCTTAGCAGGTGCTTGGAATGAGAGGCTGACAATTACATTGCACCTGTGTGAGCTCCCTGGTTTTCAGAGCAGGTCCACAAAATAAAATGGCAGAAGAAACACCTAGAGCACTGTTAGAAGAATACAAAGAGCAAATGGATAGGGGGCTTTATTGAGGATTACCTTGTGGGAAAAGAGCAGTAAAATATTATTTTTCTGCCTTTATTACATCCATAGAGAGCTGGCTGGTAGCCCTCTTCAAGGTAGGCAGGGAGGTACCAGAGGAATATTTACAGGGCTGCTGTGAGGATTCTTTGAGGCATCTGTTAGAGAAAGTCTTGTAGATCTGCTTGGAGCTAGATTCTGGATATGCAGCTTTTGTGAAGTTGGCTGAGATATGATCTGGCTTGGTCACTGGAGAAGAGTTTGAGCCTGTTAGTCCTGATGGTGTGGATATGATGTGTGGTTGACTCCAGGCAGTGGTGAGTGCATCCTTGATGTATGGGACGGTCCCACTAGCACTTAGGGAGTGATCTGTCATGAAACCATTGCTGGATTTAATGGTGCTGGAGAATTTTCATCCTATCAACAACCTTCCCATTGTTGAGAAGATTATTGGGTTACAGCTTCGGAGGGCCCTGGAGCGTGTGGATTATTTGGACCCTTTTCAGTTGGGTTTCAAACCTGGATATAATACTGAGACTGCATTAGTCGATGTTCTCTGGTGGGACCAGGATGGATCTCCTTGTGTATTGTTCTATCCCCAGCCCAGCAGAATTGGGTCACAAGTGTTTTTGGATTTAGAAGCAATGACCACGCTAGTATGAGTACTTAAGGCTTTATTCCAAGACCGTAAGGGAAAGAGATACACACCTTTCATTTCTTCCTTGCCAGTCTTCTAGTGAAACTACCATTATTACATCTTGATCTCTCAGCGATTGTGATTAAATGCTTAGCAGGTCTTGGCAATACAAGGGAAGCAGCAAGTTAAGAGAAGAAACAGGGCTGTTAAAGAAGAAATGATTGACTTCTGGGGAGGGGGGTCATGTCAGGAAAAGAGAGTAATTCCACCTTAATTACTCTAGGTATAGTTGTGCGGGAGAATGCATTTGGTAGGCTTTCAAAATTCTGTTAATTAATCCTACTTTCAAAAGTCAGTTAATTAACCCTACTAGCAATGAAGATCTTTCCAGAAATCCAAGTGGTTCTTATTTCCTGAGCTTGTCAGCCTCACAGGGCTTGATATTTACCTTGAATGTCAGTCAGTCTTGCTGCCTCTTCTATGTTCCCAAGATCTATAAATCATTCCATCACAGGGACTTTCAATATCGTCAATAATTTGTTCTCCTGGACCAGTTTCAGGCTGGAAGTGGGAGCCACAGTATTGCAGCAGTTCTCCTCCTTCCTCTAGGCTCTGTTTCACTTGTGGGGGGAGGGGGGAGAAATCTAGTCCTAAGCCTTTGCTTTGTGGACTTCTTCAAGGTACTACTCTTTTCCCACTCCTGTTTAACATCTATGGGAAACTGCTGGATGAAGTCATTGGTCAACACAGCATTAGGTATCATCAATATGTTGATGATACTCAGTATATGTCTCTACCTGTGGCTGCCCAAGTGAGGCTATCAAGGTTCTTTCCCAGTGTCCAGAGGCTGTGGGAGTCTGAATGGGGAAGAACAGACTTTGACTTAATCCTAGTAAGACCAAATGACTGTGGGTTTTAGTCCCTTATCCCAATCTGGGGACTTCCCATATTTTGTCCTGGATGAGGTAACATTCCCTCAGATAGAGCTGGTAGACAATTTGGGAGTCTTCTTGAACTTTCAGTTCCAGTTCAAAGAGCAGGTAGCTCCTGTGGCCAGGAGGCCCTTTGCACAAATCCATCTTGTGCATCACCTGTGCCCATTCTTGGATCAGGAAGCCTTGTTTATGGTCACTCGTGCCTCCTAGTTGAACTATTACCTCTCATCTGGATTACTGCAATGTGCTATATATGAGGCTGACCTTGAAGACCATACAGAAGCTACAATTGGCCCAGAATGTTGCAGCCCAAGTAGTTACAAGTGCACCACCTTGTAGCAATTGACACCACTACTTCACAAGTTTTATTGGCTTTCAATAGGCTTCTGGGTACAATTCAAGGTGTTGGTTACCATCTGTAAAGCTCTTCATGGGGCAAGACTGGATTATATTCAGGACTGCCAATGATTACTGCCCATCTTACAACATCCGAAAGGGTATGCATGCTCCAGTTCTCCTTTGTGAAACAATGGCATCCAATAAGATCCAGGAGGTATGTCTTCTCTGTTGCAACACCTGCCCTATGGAGTAGCATACCCCTTGAGATTTGAATGGCCCTGAAATCTGTTTCTTCCCCTAGGCATTGGGCCAGAGTGTTAGATGTGCCTGTTTGCTTTGCTTTTTTAAGGGTTATGTGAATTGTTCTGGTTGGTCTGTATTGTACTGTAAACTTTTGTTTCTGGTTTTGGTTAATTTTTGTTTATCTGTTTTCAAGCTGATGTTAGCCACCCAGAATCACAATATGCGAATTTGATTCTAAGCCAAAGTTGTTTAAAGTAGAAGTTTGTATGGTAATAATTGAAGTTCTCTGTTATTACAAGAACGTCTCCTTTTTAGGCCTTTGTGATTGTTTTCACCATTTCAGAGTCACCCTTAGCACTGTGATGGGGTGAGTGATAGCATATTCCTTGATCTGATCTACATTTGTGACTAGACATTACCACCAATGGTGATTTTGTAGATGAATTTTGTCTTCCAGTGTTTTCTAGTATGTTAAATTTTCTACCTTTCTTGATATAAAAAGCAGCATCTCCTCTAATATAGCCTTCCCTCTTTTTTTCTATAAAGTTTGTATCCAAGAATGATAATATCCCACTGATCTGTTCCATCAGGTTTCTGTTATACTCACTATATTTATATGCTCTGCAACCAGATTGCTAGATATATAACTTAGCTTAATTCAGGAGCTCAAGTCATATATCACATTCCTTTCTCTCGTTGTTCCACACAATGCAGATAGTAGATGAGAATGTTGACCTGATGTGGGTGTAACTGATGCCCAGATTGGAGAGTTCCTCTTGCCCAAGCATGTATCTCTGTGTACTCAGTACAGTATTAAAATAGACCACAGGTCAAAGGAGTACCAAGTGCTGTAATGTGTAGGAGTTCTCTCCTATGACATCTATCTTGATTTAAAAAAAAAAACATGCTTGGTATTTGGGAGTGATTGGGGATTTTGTTGATTTAGACTGCTGCCTAAGCTGAGTGAAGTTATGTTGAAATTGTGTTGAGGAATAGTGGTTTGGGGAAACTAATATCCCAATGGAGCTACAGTGATTGAAACAAACATGCATGGTTCCATAACAGCTTTGGAGCTGTTCCCATTTGTTAACAGCCATATTCTGTAATTGGGTCACATGTGATTTTGTGTACTAGGTACTACATAGTAGGAAGTTTTTGCAACTATGCCCTTGTAATGATCAAACTATTTCCTGCTGAGGTTTAGACTTAAGCCACTACTCTTCTCTGCAGGATGGGAAGTCTATCAGAATGGTCCATCCAGGAGATTAATAGATTGTTCTCAGAGAGATTTTTCATACTAGTATTAAAAGCCTGGTCATCTGGAATATGGAGATGATCCAGGCAACTGACATGATTGTTCTAGGTTGTGTTTTTCTACTTTGCAAAGCTCATTTACAGTAATGTCATATTCACTAAAACTGAGGAAAAATGAAGAAATCAGAAGATAACTAGAATGCAGATAGAGAAAATTTCATCTTTAACTGGGAAACTATAGATGATGGCTTCCTAATAAGCAAGATATAAAGCCCACTTGAAATCATAGTTTCACATTCTATCTTGCTTTGAAGTTATTAACTATAGTTTCCTGGTTTGAGCATGATGGGAAGCTTATACGATGGACATGTGGTGAGGCAGCTATATGTAGATGCATAGTGTTCAGTTCATACAGTTTATTAAGGTG
Organism: Python bivittatus; assembly: GCF_059951505.1. Taxonomy (NCBI): domain Eukaryota; kingdom Metazoa; phylum Chordata; class Lepidosauria; order Squamata; family Pythonidae; genus Python; species Python bivittatus. The sequence continues at coordinate 8,755,219 of NW_028277097.1, forward strand.
AAATTTAATTAACTGAACATAATTATTGCTTATATATAAAGTTTATAGTATAGGCTTATAGTTTTAGTCAAATTGACTGGTCTTAATACATTTGCTTATATTAAATATCTAATTTGTTATGTTAGAGTCCACGTGAATGGGATTCAACAGAATTACTTGTAAATTGAAACCTTTTACTGAAATGGTAATGTGTTGCAGATTCTTAGACTGTTTCTTAATTTTAAAATATTTTTACAGGTGTACTTGCTTCAATTAGTTTGAATTAGTTCAAAATCATTTTCAAGTTTTTAATATTCTGTATTCTGTCTTTTTAAAATGCCCAAGTTATTTCAATTTGTTTTGCCAATTTTCTCTTTCACAGCTTGCACTAAAAGGATCTAATTATAGTGGTCTATTAGAGCGGCATCGGATTCATACAAAAAATGTGGAACATATTGTAAATAGTCTAAGGTAAGGGTATGTATTAAGAATTGTGATTATAGCTGAATAGATGTCAGTGAGCAGCGGCTCTGAACATTTGTACATTCACCTAATGTTCCCTGTTTTAAATGTACTATATAATGGCTCTGACCCAGTAGTATGTCATAGAGCTATGAAGCACATTGGATTCACCATCAAAAGGTAGTTCGGAATCCACGGGAACATAAATGTAGCACCTCTCTGCAATATCTTAAAGAAGTTTCTTTGCTGGGATCCTGCATGCACTGAAACACCTTTTGGAAATAAAATCTGAAGCTCTAATATGTAACTTTGCTCTTTGTTTCATGTTCTGTATAGTGGTCTATTATTATTATTATTATTATTATTATTATTATTATTATTATTATTATTACTACTATTATTCCTTTGAGTCAGTGTTGACTCCTGGTGACTGCCTGGACAAGTCCCTGCAGTTTTCTTGGCAAGGTTTTTAGAAGTGGTTTGCCATTGCCTCGTTCCCAAGGTCACACAGCTGGCTTCATGCCTAAGGCAGGACTAGAACTCATGGTCTCCCTGTTTCTAGCCTGCTGCCTTAACCACTACACCAAACTGGCTCCCAATATATCAGTTGGTACTTCTGAAATCTAAAATGCTGAGTTTCAGAGGAGCCTTACTTTCTTTTAGTTTAGAAAAAGTTACATTGCATGTTATTTCTTAACATAAGCTATATATAACACGCAGACTATGATAGACTACTGTTTTCACTCCAAGTTTCAGAATAAATTTTTCTGATTCCAAGTGGGTTCAATTTAATAAAGAATAAACAAAATTCTGACGCTGTTATTTAATGCTTGCTCATGCATGGATTACATGGATTTAACATGGGAGAGAGATGAAAGTAGTAAGTGGATTTTTTAACCATTTACTTTTCAATGCCTGTCTTTAGAAATGAGAAGATTGAAGTTCGACTTGTGAAACGGAGAGAATATGATGAAGAGACTGTCCGATGGGCAGATGCCGTTATAGCAGCAGGAGGTATTAACTTGTGAGTGGGGAAATGTATTCTGAGTTATTGGAAACTTAAGTAAATACTTTTGTAGCAATATGGAAGTCAGATTTGCCATTCCACAAATAAGTCTAAGCTTAAATGTTGATGTGCAATTAAATACATGCTAGTTGCTAAGTGTTGATTTGATCCTAATCAGTGTTTGCTTTGGAGCTCTATTGGTGTAATTTCCAGAAAACTTTAAAAAATGGATTTCACTATTTAAAAATATGGGTTATCCTTCCAAAGGTGCAGCCATTGCCACTGTAATTGAGTTCATCCATCTAACTGCTAGCCATCCTCTTTTTCCATTTCCTTCTGTCTTTCCCAGCATCATACACTTTTCAAGAGAACTAGGTCTTCGTGTATTCTATCCAAAATATGATAATTTGAGCCTGGCCATTTGTGCCTTGTGTGAGAACTCTGGATTGATTTATTCTATGATTTGTTTGCTGTCTTGGCTATCCATGGTATTCTCAGGATCTTCTCCAATACCAATATTCAAAAGTACAGTGACACCTCAGGTTACGAACTTAATCCGTTCCGTGACTCTGGTCGCAACCCGAATTGGTCGCAACCCAAAGCAAATTTCCCCATAAGGTTCAATGTAAATACGGTTAATCCGTTCCGCCCTCCGAACCTTCCAAAACGCCACAAAACACACCACAAGCCTCACTGAACGTCTCCTTGCTACCGCGATCTCGCCCACAGGAAGCCGCGACCGCGTGGCAGCAGGGAAAATGGCCGCGGATCCGGTTCGTAACCCGAGGCGGAGTTCGCAAACCGAGGTAAATTTTTGCGGCCGGAGCTGGTCGTAACCCGAAAAGTTCATTAACAAAGGCATTCGTAACCCGAGGTACCACTGTATCAATACTCATTCTATGCTGTTTCTTCAGAGTCCAACTTTTGCTTCCATAGACTGTCACAGGGAAAGCCACTGACTGAACAATTTTGAACTTTGTATGTATAGACACATACTGGCATCTGAATATATTTTCCAAGGCATTCACTGCTACTGTACAAAGTTGTAGTCTGTGGAGGGTTTCTTGACTGCTGGTTCCTTTACTGTTGTTGTTCATCCTAAAAGGCAGATGTTATCTACCATTTCAGTATCTTCATTGTCAGTTCAAACGCTGATTGCTGTACCTGTTGTCATCAGTTTGTCTTTATAAATTACAGGTGGTTCTCAACTTATGATAATTCATTCAGTGACCGTTCAAAGTTACAGTGGTGCTGAATGAATGGTGGTTACGACTGGTCCTCAGAGTTCTGGCCATCCCAGCCTCCCCTGGTCATATGATTGTGACCTGGACAGTTGGCAACCAATTTGCACTTAGATTGGTTGCAGCACCCTGCAATCACATGATTGCCATTTGCGATATTTCCTGCCTGCTTCCCCAGAAAGTCAATGGGGAAAGCTGGCAGGGAAGGTCGCAAGTCACTCTCCCCAACCCATACATCCTCCCCCAGCCCCTCTGCGCTCATGCCATGCCTCTCACACACCCTCCCTGACTCACACCACACTCTTGGGTATCCTTCCCAACCCTTGCTGTGCCTCTCATGCACCTTCCCTGACCCTTGCTGCACTCTCCCCAACCCAGCAGCAGCCACTTAACTGCCTGCTGGCCTGGGACTTCCAACTTCCTGCCAGCTTCCCCACTGACTTTGGTTGTGGGAAGCCGACTGGAAGTTGCCTCACCTAACAACTGTAGGATTCAGTTAACGATGGCAACCAGGATTGTAGGGACTATTTAGTGATGATGCCTTAACCCAAACCAGCAATTTGATATAGAAATTGATTATAATAGTTACTATATTAAGAAAGCCATAATCTGTTATTGTTCTTACTGTAATTTCTTTTTGTCTATTGTTGTTGTTATACTATGATTTTCATCAGCTGTAAACCACTTAGAATTCCACTGATCACATAAATAAAATATGGATGGATGGATGGATGGATGGATGGGGTGAGAGGACTGTCAGTTCCTCCATATTGGAGTAATCACAGACTTGATGACTTTCCCTCATAATTATTGACTCGAGTTGCCTGCTCAAATAGGAATGGAAACATTGTAAAATAGAACCTCTGACTTCCAAACCTTGTGTGCAGTGAGAAAGATACTATGGTTAATGCTGTGAAACACTGTTGAGAGATCTAATAGGACCATGAGACACATATTCCCCTATCCAAGGGAATACAAAGGTCATCAGAATATTTTCCCAAATGAAGGTTATTCATCGGCACGACTGGGCCTGAATCGAGAAATGGCCTCTTAAAGAGAACATGCACCACCCCCTCTTTCAAGGCAGACTGCCCTCAAAGATGTAATAACAGCCTTCAGATTCAAGCCAGACACACAGAGACATGTATCAGTCCACATTAGTCTTTCTTTTTTCTTAAGATGTTTTTAAATGTAATACAGGTAGTCCCCCAATTAAGAACGCCTGGGTTACAGATGACCCATAGTTAAGAACAGAGCCTATTGTAGCAAAATTTGAGTTAAATACACAATGATTTGAGTTAAATACACAATGGCTCAAGTTCATTATACAATACTACTTATACGGTATTATATACAATAATACTGTTCCAGCTTACATACAAATTCAACTTAAGGACAAACCTTGGAAATGGAACTCATTCTTAAACTGGGGACTACTTGTACCTGTCTAATACTTCATTTTGGAATGTTAAAAAATTATTATATAAACATGCTCTGATACCAAACCATATATTTTGCCTAGGTGATGGAACTATGCTTCTGGCAGCCAGTAAGGTGCTGGATCAGTTAAAACCAGTTATTGGAATAAATACAGATCCAGATAGGTGAGCCTAAGATTTGCTGGCTTCTTGTGTTATAACTTGTGATGGAGTTGGGTGGCCAAATAAATAACACATTACTATATGTGTAATAGCAATTTGACCCCATAGATACTTATGGTGCATTATCTTGTACTCAGCTTTTTCCCCCCCACATTTGATTTAACTTATTGTATGAAAATATCCTGAGAAATATAAATGGTCAGAGCTTGATTCAACAGCAGTATCATGTTAATCTAGGAAAAAATGGAATTGTTATGTAAGTATGCAATCTAAGTATTACTGTAGGTTCATAAATGTAACTGTTTTAAAATCTTTGATGGCAAATATATGCCTAAATAAATCAGATGTTCTGATTTAAGTTCTACAATTCCCAGTATCTATGAATGTATTTTATTTATTTATTTAGAGTTATATCCTGCTTTTTTCCCCCAAATTTTCTCCACAATTACCCTGTAAGTTAGGTTGAGGTAAGAGATGGTAACTGGCCCAAAATGGTTGAAGATGGGCTAGAATATTGGTTTTCCTGATCCAAATCCAACACTTTAAGTCCAATGCTACACTGGTATACATTGGCATCAAAGGGAATTTTTGTCTGATAGCTAATATTATCATTAGAAGTGCATTGATTGGCATTTTTAGCTCATGAGTTATATCCTGAGTCCATTCATAATCTAAATATTGCATTGTCATCTTTTGGGAGTCTTCTGATTAAGATAAACATCCCTATTGCCTTTTTTCCCCATTTTCTTCTTTTAATGCTAAAGCTTTTATAATTTTTTCATTGTAATAGCTGAATCCTCATTGCAGATTTCAGGGATATTGGAGTTAGTATATGGCCTTGAAGCTTGTTTTTCCCTAAGTCTTGTGGTTCTAAGAGTAAATGAGTGTTACTTGATAGTAGCATTTGTTTATCTTGAAGTAGCGGTACTTTCCACTTGGCTGTATGTCTTATCTTGCCTAATGTACTGCAGTTCATTGATTATATATTAAAATGACATCTCATTTTAAGCAAGAAGTGAATTCTGTCTCGTATGTGTAGCTACATTAGACTATACAAACTTCACTTACAAATATCATTTACTACTTTTTCTCCCTTCCTTTGTCTCTAAAGCTGTAATGAGCAGCTTTTTTTTTTTTTTTGCCTTCAAGTCAGTCTTGACTTCTGGTGATTGCCTGGACAAGTCCCTGCAGTTTTCTTGGCAAGATTTTAGAAGTGATTTGCCGTGGCCTTCTTTCCAGGGCTGAGAGAGAGTGACTGGCCGAAAGTCACCCAGCTGGCTTTTTGCCTTAAGGCAGGACTAGAACTCCTGGTCGCCCAGTTTTTAGCCGGGTGCCTTAACCATTACACCAAATAATATAAATAAAATAAATTAATTAAAATAAAATAAATTATTTAATTAAATACAGTGGTACCTTGGTTCACGAACTTAATTTGTTCCATGATTCTGGTCGTGAGCCGAATTGGTCATGAACCGAATCAAATTTTCCCATAAGGTTCAATGTAAATAAGGTTAATCCGTTCTGAACCATATGTTGTTTTTTTTTAACCACAAAAATATGAAACAAAGTATAGTACAGTACAGTATGAAGAGAGAACACTAACCTTGCTTGAGGCGACTTCGGGTGTGGAGGACAGGAAGGTGGGTGGGGAGGCGGTTATTGTTTGGAGGGAGAGTCCCCCTCCATAAGGACATCAGGGAGATCTCCTTCAGGGGTTTCCTCTCTTCATTGTCTCTTAGCTGCAGGCTGTTTTGGTGAAAAATCTGTCTAATGTCATTTGTTTTTTCCTGTGCTGCATAACCCTTCGGAAATGAGAGACCACATTATCGTTCATCAGATTCAACATTCTGTTTGTTACAGTTATGTTGGGGTGGTGCTTCTCAAAGAAATCCTGGCACTCATTCCATTTTTCCCTAATGGATTTTATCACATCACTGCTAACCTCCTCCCTGTCTTCCTCTTCCTCAGTGGAATGCTCCTTGACATTTTGTTTGTCAACAGGTTTTTCCACCTCTTCCAGCACTTGTGTCCTCTGCTTGGTTAACATCGTTACTCCTTTTGCCACATCAGCAACTTTGATGGCATATTTATTCTTCAAAATAGTCGAGATTGTCGACTTTGCCATCTTGTACTCCGAGGCCAGATCAGTCACATGAATACCACACTCATGCTTTTCTGCAATTTCCTTCTTCAATTCAATGGTTATTTTCTTCAAAACCTTCTTCTTACCATTCTTGCTCTGCACTTTCTTGTTACCTTCATTATTGCTCTGCACGTTCTTGTCACCTTCATTACCATTCTGCACGTTCTTGTCACCTTCATTACTCTGCACTTCCTTTTTACCATCATGCTTGCTCTGCACTTCCTTTGGAGCCATGCTGGATGTACTGTATGTGCTAAAAAGCACATCAAAAATCTTCACAGCAAGTGTCTGTCTGCGACCGCGATCTCACCTAGAGGAAGCCACGACCACGTGTCAGAGCAGGGAAGATGGTCACAGGTCGTGTTCGTCACCTGATGCGGAGTTGGCAAACGGAAGCAAAATTTTGCGAACGCTGCTGTTTGCGAACCAAATTGTTCGTGAACAGAATTGTTCATGAGCCAAGGTACAGTGGGGCAAAAAAGTATTTAGTCAACCACCAATTGTGCAAGTTCTCCCACTTAAAAAGATGAGAGAGGCCTGTAATTTTCATCATAGGTATACCTCAATTATGAGAGACAAAATGGGGGGGAAAATCCAGAAAATCACATTGTCTGATTTTTAAAGAATTTATTTGCAAATCATGGTGGAAAATAAGTATTTGGTCAATATCAAAAGTTCATCTCAATACTTTGTTATATATCCTTTGTTGGCAATGACAGAGGTCAAACGTTTTCTGTAAGTCTTCACAAGGTTTTCACACACTGTTGCTGGTATTTTGGCCCATTCCTCCATGCAGATCTCCTCTAGAGCAGTGATGTTTTGGGGCTGTCACTGGGCAACACGGACTTTCAACTCCCTCCAAAGGTTTTCCATGGGGTTGAGATCTGGAGACTGGCTAGGCCGCTCCAGGACCTTGAAATGCTTCTTACGAAGCCACTCCTTCGTTGCCCGGGCAGTGTGTTTGGGATCATTGTCATGCTGAAAGACCCAGCCACGTTTCATCTTCAATGCCCTTGCTGATGGAAGGAGGTGTTCACTCAAAATCTCACGATACATGGCCCCATTCATTCTTTCCTTTACACGGATCAGTCGTCCTGGTCCCTTTGCAGAAAAACAGCCCCAAAGCATGATGTTTCCACCCCCATGCTTCACAGTAGGTATGGTGTTCTTTGGATGCAACTCAGCATTCTCTCTCCTCCAAACACAACGAGTTGAGTTTAGACCAAAATGTTCTACTTTGGTTTCATCTGACCATATGACATTCTCCCAATCCTCTTCTGGATCATCCAAATGCTCTCTAGCAAACTTCAGACGGGCCCGGACATGTACTGGCTTAAGCAGGGGGACACATCTGGCACTGCAGGATTTGAGTCCCTGGCGGCGTAGTGTGTTACTGATGGTAGCCTTTGTTACTTTGGTCCCAGCTCTCTGCAGGTCATTCACTAGGTCCCCCCGTGTGGTTCTGGGATTTTTGCTCACCGTTCTTGTGATCATTTTGACCCCACGGGGTGAGATCTTGCATGGAGCCCCAGATCGAGGGAGATTATCAGTGGTCTTGTATGTCTTCCATTTTCTAATTATTGCTCCCACAGTTGATTTCTTCACACCAAGCTGCTTGCCTATTGCAGATTCAGTCTTCCCAGCCTGGTGCAGGTCTACAATTTTGTTTCTGGTGTCCTTCAACAGCTCTTTGGTCTTGGCCATAGTGGAGTTTGGATTGTGACTGTTTGAGGTTGTGGACAAGTGTCTTTTATACTGATAACAAGGTCAAACAGGTACCATTACTACAGGTAATGAGTGGAGGACAGAGGAGCCTCTTAAAGAAGTAGTTACAGGTCTGTGAGAGCCAGACATCTTGCTTGTTTGTAGGTGACCAAATACTTATTTTCCACCATGATTTGCAAATAAATTCTTTAAAAATCAGACAATGTGATTTTCTGGATTTTTTTCCTCATTTTGTCTCTCATAGTTGAGGTATACCTATGATGAAAACTACAGGCCTCTCTCATCTTTTTAAGTGGGAGAACTTGCACAATTGGTGGGTGACTAAATACTTTTTTGCCCCACTGTATTACTGTAAATAAAAAATAAATAAAATAAAATAAAATAAATGGAGAGCCAGTTTGGTCTAGTGGTTAAGGCACCAGGCTAGAAACCAGGAGACACTGAGTTCTAGTTCCGCCTTAGGCATGAAAGCCAGCTGGGTGACTTTGGGCCAGTCGCGTGCTCTCAGCCCAACTCACCTCACAGGGTGGTGGTTGTGGGGAAAATAGGAGGAAGAAGGAGTATTAGATATATTTGCTACCTTGAGTTATTTATAAAAATAAAGGCGGAATAAAAAAAAATCTAAAAAAAAATTGGCTCTCTTAATCTGCAACCCCTAATCTGAAAATAGCAAAATTAATCTATTTTAAACTGTATTTTAATACCCTGAGTTGATGAGAGGTGGGCAACAGTATGTTGGCTTGCAAAACAGTCTCTATATAAGTTTGCATAGAATAGCATGAGAATGCTGCAGGCAAAACTGGGTATTGATTGCTGGTGATATTCTACCCAAAATGTGTCAAAATTGACTGATATTGTTACCATTAGCAGGAAATGTGGCATAGATATAACTAAGCTGGTAATTTAGTGTCAGCTTGTCTATATTATTAAAAGCATTATGTGAAAGGCCTGATTGACTAAAGTCATGGTGGGTGGTGGATATCAATATCTTTGAGCCAATGTGGTGATAACCATGGCATATGAAGAAGCAAGTGGCAAATAGTGTGAATTATATTTTTTCTTTTTATTCTGTTTGTAAAGAGTTAATTTAGTTGACTTTGGCTACAGTAAAAATGAACTTAAACATGTCATGCATGTCTGTGAAACTAAGAGAAAAGGGGCTGATGTAATAGTACTGAGTGAAGGTGGTCTGATTTTATGCAGTTGATAAATACATGCAGAGAAACATGGTGTAAGTTTAATTGCAAAAGCTCGAATTAAGAATCCACAGATTGATGACAGTGGCATGATGATAATAGAAGAACCAGAGATGAATTTGGGGGGAAATTGTGCAACATTCTGAATAAAGGCCATTCAGGAAAAAAATACTTCGTTAAATGATATGGATAAATAGGAATGAGAGAAGAAAGTACAGAAAAAGGGCAATTTTAAGAATGGTAACATTCGTGATTATCTGCTTGGGCTCTTGGTTTCAAGTAAGTGGTGGGAGCATAAGTTCTTTCATATGTAAACATGGCAAAGAAATTGATTTGCATGTAAAATTGTTGATCATTTATGATGAAAATTAAGAGGATTGGTGCAGGATGCTTGGGGGATGAGGTGTTGGGAATGTAGGACAGACCATTCTTCAGTAGTGTCAGGAGTGAATCTTGGGGAAAAAGTGGACATGGAGGAAGAGGAAAGAAGTAAAAGAAATGAGAGGGAAAGAACAACTACTGCAGGAAGAGAAAGTTCTGTATGAATAATAAAGAAGAAAATAAATAATGAAGAAAATAAATTAATCTCCAAACAGAATGAGTGAAAAGTGGATGTAAGGAAAGGTGATGAAATAAAATGAAAAGAATTAGATTACAAGGTCCCACTGAAGTGTGTGAAGAAGTATTAATAGTAATATTGAAAATGGATGCTTGGTGGAATGGTGACCCTGTGTATGGGGTAAAATACATATAAGCAAATAATTGCTGCAAAAGTTAGGAAGAGACAAAGATTGAATGGCATGTATAGAAAAAAAGTTGTAAAAATGTAGTCAGAGAGCAATTTAATCTGGGGGAAATCTTGGGGAAAAGTGGACATGGAGGAAGAGGAAAGAAGTAAAAGAAATGAGAGGGAAAGAACAACTACTGCAGGAAGAGAAAGTTCTGTATGAATAATAAAGAAGAAAATAAATAATGAAGAAAATAAATTAATCTCCAAACAGAATGAGTGAAAAGTGGATGTAAGGAAAGGTGATGAAATAAAATGAAAAGAATTAGATTACAAGGTCCCACTGAAGTGTGTGAAGAAGTATTAATAGTAATATTGAGATATTTAAGATGAAAAGGCCAAGAGAACATACAAGGCAATTTTGACAGAAATTTAAAAAATGCTTTGAAAGGGGAGGAAGAGAGATAAACAAAGAACCTCCAACAAAATTAATCGAGTTAAAAATAAAAATGATTAAATTATTTGGCATGAAACCAAAGTGAGGAAATGCTAGATGGAGTATTTTAGGGATTTGTACAGAAATGATAGTGGTAAGTCAAAGCCTGGAATTGAACAAATGCTATAAATACTAATGCAGGTCTGGGCAAGATGTCTGGTCTTGCCAAAGATGTAGAAAATCCTTATTTTTGCTCCTGTCCTCTGACCTTCTCTTGCTAAATCTGAACCTTCATTTTTATTAGTTTGGCCTAATTTACCAACTATCTCTCCCATATCTTTAGCTTGCATCCTCGCTTCTGCCTTTTTCTGGGCCTCCCTCTCCCTTGGGTCCTTCCCAATGCTTATTAGGCCTTGGTGTGCCTCCTCAACCTTCCAAACAGCCAAATCTAGGTAGCACTTTTGCATCCAGAAGCATCCTGGCACCAGTAGGATTTGCAGGATTTGCCCCATCATACCTTCCACAGTTCCCTCACCTGTTGTTGTTGTGGGGGTTTTTTTTGGTTTGGGGTAATTTCTTGCCTATGTTGAGGAGCCTAGCCCACAGCTCCCTTACTCCACTATGGATATCATACATGTGTTTCCTGAACTGCTGTTGTTACAAAAATGTGTCTTTTTGCAAGGAATGAATATTTGTCAAATAAAACAAAACTGCTTGTGTATAGGAGCATGCTTCTACCCACTTTGCTACATGGAAATAGGGGCGGAGTATGTCCAGAGAAATATAAAAGTAAGTTGAATGCAGTCAGAATGGGATACTGAAGTGGGGTAGAACAGAAGGAGAAGTGGCCATGCAAGTGCAGGAAAATATGTGATTGAGTTAGATGCTTACAGCGTGTCTATACTTGCTCCAAAGCACCTTGTGACATTCAGTTGGTACCTTAATTCAAACATGTATTACTTTGGACCACATGCATTCTATGTATTTCTTTTCTACTGGTCACTCACTTTGTATTCAGTGTGCATCTGTTCATTCTAGGCCCTGGAGCATCTTTAGCACTGACAGGTGCAACATTATGGAGAGAGATACTGAATGAATGGTATTGGTGTATTTCGCTGTTTTCTTTTAGAAATGTCTCATGCCTTTAATTTCTTTAGCTTGTTATTTCTTATTCCCATTCTGTTCCTTGCTAGCACTGCATACCCCAGAAGGGAACAGTGTGATGGGTATGTTTGTTGTTTGAGAGTTGTTATTTCTGTCCACAGTTTTAAATTTTGGGAGCTGTTACTTCTGTCCACAGTTTAAATTTAAATATTTAAACTTAAGCTGTGAACAAGAATTGTTATGAAATAAAAGGCTTTATCTTATTTGGCAGTCTTTGTGAAATATTTGATAAGTTGTTCAGCGTCTCATATTTGCCTTTTGAAATGAATGAGTATTCAGTTAGTTACAGTAATGTAATCCATTATTATGTGACACATTCCTCTTTTAGAACAGATGAGAGGGAATAAATCTTTGCCTGAAAAATGTAGCAGAGTTCTCTGATACAATGTCTTATTTTTCTGTTGTTATTTTATATACAGATCTGAAGGCCACTTGTGTTTACCTGTACGATATACGCACTCATTTCCAGATGCTCTGCAGAAACTTTACAGTGGTGAATTCAGGTAATATAAGTTTAAATACCTAAAGAATTTTGTCTTTAAAAATAATTTTAGGTTTTAGACAAATATCATTGACATGTACTGGGGACAAAACCTAATGACTATTTTTTTCCATCCCTATATTAATGTAGGAATGTAGGAATCACTGAATACAAAACAGTGCTTAATTTGCACCTACCGTATTTTTCCGTTAATAAGATGCCCCCATGTATAAGATGACCCCCACTTTTCCAACCCCAAATTAAGAAATCAATATTTTAAAGATAAAGCAGAACACATTTTTATTTAGTAATTAGGTAACATTTCCATGATACACTCAGTGGGAGGAGGTCCAAACTGTCTCTCTCCAGCTCTATTTCCATGCTCTTTTGCATAACTGATTACATTCAGTATGAATTTTGCAGAGTAAGACATTCGCTTATTTATTTTTTTATTTTCCGACATCTTTATGGGCTCAGAATGCTCTGACGTTACCGGTCCCTGTCGCATCTGCGCACTGTCTACACGTTCTCCACCTCCAATGGGATGTGTTCCAATTGGTTTTTTCAGCATCAGCTGACGTCAGTTACATAAGGCTCATGATTGGAGGAAGTCTGTCTGCAGAGACAAAGTATGGGCAGTTTCGCTCATGATTGGAGGCTCATAATTGGAGGAAGCCTGTTTGCAGAAACAAAGTATGGGCAGTTTCGCAACCGCACGGTTCTCTCCTCGGCTTACTTCCTTGCATAAGATGCCCTTCAATTTTTAGGGTAACGATTTTAGAAAAAAGTATCGTCTTATAGATGGAAAAATACAGTATATACACATTTTGAAATCTGTTTTAAATGAACTAAAAATATTGTCAAGAAATGACCAGGAATTATGAATATGATTGATTAATGTAACTTGGGAGAAATCGTTGTACTACACCTTGAGAAAGGAAAGTGCAACAGTGTAATCCAATAGTGTAATCAAGTTTAATGTAAGCTATTCCATACACTTAATGATGAAAATCACTATTTTTTTAATGGAGAGTGCCAGCAATACTAGCATTAAAACAAGGCCACTGAGAGATAAAAGGGTGATAATAATTTGTCTGATGAAGCTGCAGCAGGTGCAGAAATACAAAGTATCTTAATGGACAAAGACCTAATGGGATATACACACTTCTCACAGCAGCCAGAGGGCACTGAATGTACTCAATAGACACAACATGCTCAAAGCCTGCTAGAGCAGGAAAATGGTGGGAGGAATGGGCTTGGTGGAAACTTCAGTAGGAACAGTTTGTACAGTTAGGTTAAGGCAAGTTTTAATTATAAATAACTTGAAAATAACGGTGAGTCGTTCCTTCTCTGTTTCATATGACAGCACCCACCACATGTTCCTCCGTGGAATGCAAGTCACTTAGCTTGGAAAAAGGGGAATTGGAAAGAAAACCCTTATTTTTCACTGACTTCCTTATTTTGAAAAGTATGATAAGGAGAGAAGGCTCTAAAATCTTGGAAGAGAATAATCAAAATACCTCTTTTAAAAAAAATGATCAATCTTGTTTATTTTGGGCAGGCTGATCATATACTGTAGCTCAAGCAGAAATTTAATCCTCTTGATGAGATGATAATAATAATTGTGATCACTGTGTGCAATAGTTATCAAACCTACCAGCTATTCTTTGGTAATATATCATCATTCTGCTTAATACTTGTTAGTATTTTTCAGTATTAATTTCTAATTATTCTTAATTAGAGAGGCTAAACCAGTATTTTAAAAAAGAAAGAAAATAAGGGAATGTATAGAATTAGTTATTTTTGATTTTGGTAACATGCCTACAGATTATCTTCTAAATACTGTACATGTGTGTGGCAGTGAGTCTTGCAAGAATAATGAAGGAATTCAGCAAGTCATAGTTTGATTGCAGTAGGAATATACTCATTAAGGATATTTCAAGGAATATCAAAGCAATAATTGCATTTTGCTTTTCCCTTAAATAGATGGTGTAACATTTAGATTGTTTGGTTTCACATTAAATCATCTTGTACAGTTGTTCTGAAAATCCATCTCTTCCAACATCAGAAAACCAGGAAAAGAACATCTTATCTTTTGGATACTTGAAGTTAAATTGCCCCAGTATTTGCAGAGATCATTTAATAATTTGGATAGTGAATAAGAGTATGAATTTCATTTCTATCAACTAAATTTATTTGTGAGTTAAGTAATGTTTATATGAAATACTTAATGATTTTCTGAATGCTGTATAGGTCAGTTGTAGTGCTGATTAATGGAAAAAATTGCCATCTGTTTCAGTTGCTTTAATTTTTGTGTTATCCTTCTCCTTTAAAGATGGCAGTGGAGGCAGCGAATCCGGTTGTACCTTGAAGGAACTGGTATTAACCCTGTCCCTGTAGATTTACATGAACAGCAGCTGAGTCAAGAACAGCATAGTAGGGCCCATGTTAATGGAAGATTTCAGGATCAAAGTAAGTACTGTTTTTCTCCAAAAATGTATTCAACTCTGACTGATGATTAATAGTACCAGTGCTCTCTTAAAACCATCATCTTCAGCTCTTAATTTACCATCTCAACTGAATAGGAGAAACATATTCAGAATAGAAACCAAATGTTTTCATTAAGTGCAGAGCTCTTATGAATTGATGCAGCCAGGTTTGTATAAAATGAATATTTTCATATCAGTCTGAAAATAAGGATCTTCTTAATTTTAGTTTAGAGACATTTTCATATGTTTGAGTGTGTTTTTAGAGACATCTGCTTGGCCTATATTTCACCCATGTAATTTGCCCGTGATTGCAGGATCTCAGATTTCTGAACCACACCTCTTGCCTGTAAGATCATTAAATGAAGTCTTTATTGGAGAGTCTCTCTCATCCAGGTATGCTAAACATCTACTTGGAAGCATTACTGTTTGGCATAGCCTGTAAACATAATACTTAGTATTTACATAATATACATAATATTTACGTAATACATAATATTTATCTTAAAACATTTCTAAACTACTTTATCATTCAGATAATCTCTACAATCAATCTTAATATTCTTTTGCTTTCCTACTGATTAATCTATGGAATTGTATTCACACTTGATTACTGAATCCAAATGATACATTTTTTGCTTCTGAAACCTGTGAGAAAGCAGTTAAGTCCTATTTTTTTTCTTACTGGCATGTTCATTTTATTGTGAGTTGTTGAAAGAAAAATAATTAGCTGGTCTTTAATGCATTTAATTTGCAGCTTGCACATTATGTATTGGTATTGGATCTTCCTTATCACCGATCCACTTACCAGGGTATATTATAGCTTATTAGCTATGTAAAAACTTCTTTTCCAGCATTGTCTGAGAGAACTTCATATTGCAATTAAAAAAAAAAATAAGAGCAATCTTGTTTTAAGGATTTACAGAATTTTTTTTTTCTTAGTGGATTCTAGTGCTATGCAAAACATTCAGAAGTTGCATTTTGCGAAGTGTATCAGTATTAGTGAAGCGCTCCTCAATGAAGTTCTAAAGCAGCCACATGTTTTGGAAAGCTTGAGTGGCTGCTTTGAAAGTAATCTGTACATTGGATTTGATGTGGTCCCCGCAGAAGTGTTGCATGCACATAGAGCTGAAGAGCCTTTGGAGCAGATGCACAAGCATTAGTGTAGGATGTAAGGAAACTGGAAGTTGGTGGAAATGGTTTATTTCCGAAAGTTGAATGGAGCTGTGAGTGAGGTGCTTGGTGAAATAGTAGATCAGAGGACTGAAAAGCGGAATTTTGTTATGTCATATCATGGATTAGGGAATTGGAATGTATTATGTAATAGTAGGAAACATGAAATCATAAACTAAATAGCTGTAGTTGAAGCTGAGTATTTAAGAAAATAGTTCTGACAAGTTAAACTTATTTTGTGTATGCATTCTGCTAGCAATATGATCTGAAAGAGGAAATATTTTTTACAGATTGGAGTGGCAGGGGGATTTCTTCCACTTGCAGCTTAAATTCAGAATTCCATTTTGATCTTAATGACACTAGGGACAAGTATGTAGAGGGAAAAATTGTATGTATTTCTGTTGTGCTGTGTTCAATATTAGTAGACTTCCTGCTAATTGCAAATAAACCCACTAGAAAATTCTAAAAGGCTTTCAAAATGGCTTGCTCTTGTACTAACAACATGCTGGAGTTTTGAAAACTGATCTAAAAAAACTATCCATCAAAAGTATATATATTTTTTTTTAAATCTGCTTTTTAAAACTGCTGTATACAAATTCAGTAGTAAAATTTTCAGCCATGTTTGAAATTAGCCCTTTTAGACTGGTACATGCCTGATGTCGGGCTGTGTTCTGTCTTATTCAGGGTGAACTATAAGTCCTGCAAACCCAGTTTTAAATTCTCCCTTCATAGGGCTTCTTATTATGAAATATCAGTGGATGATGGTCCATGGGAGAAACAAAAGAGCTCAGGTCTCAATATATGCACTGGAACTGGATCAAAAGCTTGGTAAGTTTGGTTTGCTTCTGTTGTATCACTTATTCCTGGAGGTCTTCTAAAAGGAATAATACATAGCACATTTATTTTGATAAAATATGCAATATAGCTGTTATAAGAAATAGGTTCTAGAAGGATTATGTTTACTGAGTTATTTTAAGCCATACTTATTTTATATATGATTCTATACCCAATATTTTTGGGGAAAAAAGCTCTGTTGAACTTATTTGAATGCTTTTTGGACTTTTTTTCTGAGAAATGTTCATTTAAGGTGATTTGCAACAATACAGGTAAAACTCGAAAAATTAGAATATCGTGCAAATGTTCATTTATGTCAGTATGGCAACTCAAAAAGGTGAAACCAATATATGAGATAGACGCATTACATGCAAAGTGAGATATGTCAAGCCTTTCTTTGGTATAATTGTGATGATTATGGCATACAGCTTATGAAAACCCCAAATTCAGAATCTCAGAAAATTAGAATAGTGTGAAAAGGTTCAATATTCTAGGCTCAAAGTGTCCCACTCTAATCAGCTAATGAATCCATAACACCTGCAAAGGGTTCCTGAGCCTTTAAATGGTCTCTCAGGCTGGTTCAGTAGGAATCACAAGCATAGGAAAGACTGCTGACCTGACAGTTGTGCAGAAAACCATCATTGACACCCTCCATAAGGAGGGAAAGCCCCAAAAGGTAATTGCAAAAGAAGTTGGATGTTCCCAAAGTGCTGTATCAAAGCACATCAATAGAAGGTTAAGTAGAAGGGAAAAGTGTGGTAGAAAAAGGTGCACAAGCAGCAGGGATGACCGCAGCCTGGAGAGGATTATCAGGAAAAGGCCATTCAAAAGTGTTGGGGGCTTTCACAAGGAGTGGACTGAGGCTGGAGTTAGTGCATCAAGAGCCACCACACACAGACGGATCCTGGACATGGGCTTCAAATGTCGTATTCCTCTTGTCAAGCCGCTCCTGAACAACAAACAACGTCAGAAGCGTCTTACCTGGGCTACAGAAAAAAAGAACTGGTCTGTTGCCCAATGGTCCAAAGTCCTCTTTTCTGATGAGAGCAACTTTTGCATCTCATTTGGGAACCAAGGACCCAGAGTCTGGAGGAAGAATGGAGAGGCACACAATGCACGATGCTTGAAGTCCAGTGTGAAGTTTCCACAGTCTGTGTTGATTTGGGGAGCCATGTCATCTGCTGGTGTTGGTCCACTGTGCTTCATTAAGTCCAGGGTCAACGCAGCCGTCTACCAGGAGATTTTGGAGCACTTCATGCTTCCTTCCGCAGACGAGCTTTATGGGGATGCTGACTTCATTTTCCAGCAGGACTTGGCACCTGCCCACACTGCCAAAAGTACCAAAACCTGGTTCAATGACCATGGGATTACTGTGCTTGATTGGCCAGCAAACTCGCCTGACCTGAACCCCATAGAGAATCTATGGGGCATTGCCAAGAGAAAGATGAGGGACATGAGACCGAACAATGCAGCGGAGCTGAAGGCCGCTATTGAAGCATCCTGGTCCTCCATAACACCTCAGCAGTGCCACAGGCTGATAGCATCCATGCCATGCCGCATTGCGGCAGTCATTGCTGCAAAAGGGGCCCAAACCAAGTACTGAGTACATATGCATGCTTATACTTTGCAGAGGTCCGATATTGTTCTATTTCCAATCTTTGTGTTATTGATATCATGTAATATTCTAATTTTCTGAGATTGTGAATTTGGGGTTTTCATAAGCTGTACGCCATAATCATCACAATTATACCAAAGTAAGGCTTGACATATCTCGCTTTCCATGTAATGCGTCTATCTCATATATTGGTTTCACCTTTTGAGTTGCCTTACTGACATAAATGAACATTTGCACGATATTCTAATTTTTTGAGTTTCACCTGTACATTACAATCCTTATGGAATATTATAATTTTAGAATTCAGGTGAATGCTCCTTTTCTAGCACAAATTCTATACACAGTCAAAAGTAGACAGTTATGGAAAGAAATAATTGCTTTGTCTTTAACCTGCTGGGTTACTTGATTCAAATTCTACTGATCCCCAGATTTTTCCAGATAAAGAATTAAACATGCTTAACATTATCCCAAGAAATCCTTATGGTTAACATTGCTGGAAATGAACTGAAGGTGAATTCCTTTTGGTTTGATAATTTCCACTGTTTTCCAGTGTTTAGGCAGCCTTTAAGGCAAAAACTTTGTCATATGGTTGAACGAGTTAGTGGTTTCTTAGAATTTTTGTTCCATTCAAACCGCTTTTAAACTTTATTAGGCAACTATTTTATTTTATTTTTTTCTTTCAGCTTCTGAGTCAAACATTTGTTTCTCAAAATAACAGTAATGAATATTAATCGATTAAAGTAATTCAGAATGTTGGAGACACAGAGGAAGGCTTCCCACCTAGAGCTGATCTAGTTACTAAAAGTGTTATTTTTTTTTTAATTTTCTTTTAGGTCTTTTAATATCAACAAAATAGCAAATCAGGCTGTGGAAGAAATTCTTAAGATTGGTGAGTTCCTAACGACACACTTACAATTGAAAACAATAAAAATGTTCAAAGTATTGTCTAATTTAATCTGAACCTGACATAGTTTAAAAGTATGCCATTCTTTCTTCAAAGACTAATTATCTATCTTATCTATCACCTATACATTAATAGAACCACTTTGAAATGCTACTAAAATGACATAAACAGTTATATCCCTGTTAAAACTGTGTTTATATTGCACTTATATTGTAGGAGTCTAATTTCTATAATAGGAAAAATAAGTCGAAGAGCACTGATAAGACTTGAAAAGCTTTTAAAGAACTTCACATGGCTTTAGAAAACAAGTCTGTATTTTATTTATATTTTTTGTTAAACCAAACCATATTTGTTGCTTAACAAGTAATCTTGAATCAGAATGAAGGATGTATTTTGGGAAACTCCTCTTAAATATATCAGGGATGGGGAATCTATGGCTTCCCCATTTTCCTATATGTAACACACATATATATTTACCTTTGATACAGATGAGATTGTCTTATAGGAGATTGTTATATGTTTTAGATATTTCAAAAAACTTTTAAAAGTGGTAATATGTATGTGTGTGTTTCCCTCATTGTTCAGTGATCGGCTGCAGGACAGAAATAGAATTAAGTATCTTTTAGAATTTTGTCTCTTGTTTTTGTACTGAGTAACGTTACCCTTTTTTGTCACGTGTTGTCTAGCAAATGCAAAATACAATTTTCTATAACCAATTTTTTTCTTTTTTTTGGTTCAATAGCTAAAAGTTATGAGAGTTTAAAGCTTCCATTGAACAAGGAACTAATACAGAAAGGTGAGGTATATTTTTAGCATGTTTGAGTCAATCATAGTTTGTAGTTTATCAGTTTGTTTTGTTCTTTAATTTTACTCAGTACTTCAGAGTTACAGAAATAATGTTTATTATTTCATGCATTTAACTTACATACATTAAGTTAAAGATTTTTATATCTGTAAGTAGTAATCAAATAAATTGAATGTAGTTCAAGAGTTTCTTTAAGTATGTTATATTTCCAGAAACTCTGATGGGGCAGGCTAACATAACATTTAATAACCCACAAAACAACAGATTTAAGCAAGTTAATTTCCACAAGCTTTTCAGAATAATTTCCACAAGCTCTTCACAGCTTTTCTGTGTTACGTGAAATCAGAAAGCTTAACTATAAATAAGAGATTATTTGAACACTAACTTTTAGTGTGCGACTTAACCTGATTGTTTGACTTCTGCTTTTTCAGTAACAAATGGATATAATGAATCATTGCTCTATAGTCCAGAGGAACCCAAGTTGTTTTTTAGTATACGAGAACCTATTTCAAACCGTGTTTTTTCAAGTAGTCGGCAACGAGGCTTTGCATCAAAGTAAGTATTAGTAGTAAATGTTTCATCTATTCATAATTTCAGCTGTGCAGCAGCTAGTTTAGACTCAAATTTGGAAAATAGCTTGAATGCTTTCAGCTGATCTCCAGGTTGCCTAATAAAATGTAGGAGTCTGAATTTCAGTTTGGAAATCCAAAGCTGCTTGTCTTCATTAACTATCAGTTGAAATCAGTAAGGCAGTGAAGTGGTTCTGATTCAATACCAAAATCATTTTTCAGAATTTACCTGGGTTTAAATTTAGCGCCTGTCTGCAACTTTTTTAAATAAAGCAGATGCATCTTTTCTTGGATCATGTGGCAGCTGAAGAGGGTGGCTGCACAAAACATGGAAACGATGCAGCTGTTTAAAACAGTTACAGACAGGTGCTACATTTGTGCTCTTGTGCCCATTGATGCATTTTTTTGAACTGAATGCAAAGTGCATTCAGCAAATTCTATCACTTTATAGTGTAACAGATGTAGGAAATTTTCAGGCATTGTAGCCCTTCACAAAGCATACTTTTTCTCAAAAAGCTAAATATAGTTGATTTAAATGAAAGCAAGCAAAACAAAAAATGCATCATAGATTATTTCTTCCCATGGAAACAAAACTAATAGCATTTATAATTTTTGAAAAAGTATGGCCTCTAAAGTGGTGATGGGTTTTGGAAAAGTAGCATTATAATCTAGGTCAGTTAAGCGTTTATTTTCATTTTACAGGAAGGATTATGTTTGGTACAGGTAGTCCTTGAGTTATGACCATTCGTTTAGCGACCGTTCAAAGTTATGACGGTGCTGAACAAAGGGACTTATGACTGGTGCTCGAAGTTCTGGCCATTGCAGTGCCCCCGCAGTCACACAATTTGGGGCACTTACAACCAGTTGCAGCATCCTGTGGTCATGTGATCGCCATTTGCAACCTTCCCTGCCAGCTTCCCCCAAGCAAAGTCAGTGAGGAGCCAGCAAGGAAGGTTGCAAGTTGCTGGGGCACATCCCCCTCACCTTTCTTCACTCGCATACACTGCACCATCCTTCCCCCCTTCACTGACACACACCCTGCATCCTCTTTTCCCAACCTCCCTGCACTTGTACACATGAATGCACTGCATGCCCTCTTTCCATGGCGTCCCTGCAATCACACCATGCGCCCTGTTTCCATGGCCTCCCTGCAATTGCACTCATGCACCCTGCACTACATACCCGCACCCTCTTTCCACAGCCTCCCTGTGATCACATGCACCCTGCGCCCTCTTTCCATGGCCTCCCTGTAACTCTGCACATGCACGCACATACCCCTCTCCCTCTTTCCAGCACCCTCTTTCCATAGCCTCCCTGCGATCGCACACACACACATATGTACCCCACACCCCCTTTCCTCGACCTCCCTGTGATTGCACGCATGCACCCCATGCCCTCATTCCCTGGCCTTTCTGAGCTCGTGCTGCCCAAGCACCCCCTCCCACAACTCACATGTGACCTGTGCTGGGCCTCCCCCACACCCCTGCACTCCTTACCTGGTACTCCCTCTGTTTCCCGCTTAACAACCTGCACATCTTGGGTTACAATAACAACCAGGACTGCCTGGATTGCAGTTGCTAAGTGATGCGGTCACATGATGTTGCACTTCATGACTGCATCATTTGGCGATGGCAATCCAGGTCCCAATTGCAGTCATAACTTGAGGACTACCTGTACTACTTTCCCAAAAGCTACCTTTCCAATGATATAAGGTTTCATTTGTAATTAACAATTCATGAAGATACCCACTGAGAATGAAGAATATTTCCCTCTACCATAGCCTGGAAGAAAACATGATTGCCAAGTAGATCCTCTTAAGAATGACAACATAGTATATGAAATGCAACAATATGCTTCCAGCAGCAAAGGGTATAATATGCAACAATAGCAGCAAGAAATTCTACCTCAACTCTTCCATTTAGGATTACGCAGCAAGAACTGAGCAGCATGACCTTGCTTGAAGGACTATGGTTTTCCACACCCAGTGTTATTTCTTCTTTCTCAGTCTCCCTTGTCCTTGGTGAAAGAAGGAAGTTACACTGTGATTAGAAGATAGATTGAGTGATGATGACAGAAACTTGGTACCCCTGCCTATCCTATGATATATTTAGACTGGAAAAATGCTGATACCAATACAGTTCTTCATGTTTTAGTCATAGCCAAGTTGTATGGTTTCCTGGCAGATCTTCATGTCTTTGTGTGAGTGCAGTGGCCCATTCCTAGAAAATCTAGAAAGCCTAATAGAGTAATAAGTAGAACTTGCCCTGTTTATGAATTCTGGCCTCCAGCAAGAAAATTTTACCTGGCACATTGTTAAGGAACTCCTTTTTCATCTTTTCCCATCTTCTAGATTTCCTGTAGTTCGGCAAGCATTAACAGATTTGTTTCTTAAATTTTTGGTAACATTCATAAAGACCCAACATCTTCTAAACACTCTTTTGATGGTTCCTTTAAATGGAGAGGAAAGCCTGGCACTTCCTAAGCCATTGCCATGCTTTTATATTGATTGACAATTCTGTAGGTTGGTCATGCATAACAATTAATACTGGACTCTTTTTCCTCAACTATCCTGTGAAAGCTAGAATGGAGCCTCTCAGACATAGATAACATCTCCAGATCTATAAAGGTGAAATCCAATTCAGGAGGCCGCCCTGATTTTCCACTTGCCTTTTTATGTTCTGAGTTTTTCATAACCTTGTGGTGGAGAGTTTTTTTTTTTTTTAAAATATTCTGAGACTTTGAAAATAACATGGAGATCTTTCTGCTCTCCATTAAAGTTATTTCAGCAGAATAGGAGAAAGGACACTGAAGAAAATTTGCAAAGTGGCCATTTAAATCTGTGTATTCCTTCACATCTTATGAAAGAGATACCTTTGCCTTCCCATGGCAGTTTTAGACAATTCTGCACACAATTTTTGTAACTTTATCTTGTATTTGTCTTATAGAAAAGAGGGAATTTATCCATCTTGTTGATGACATATCCAGTGGCGTAGCCATCAGTTCTTTTCAATTTCAGAAATGAAGGGAGTTGGTTGGGAGATTTCTTTTACAATTTGAGTAAGGTCCTCATTCTTTCTTTGGTCTTGCTTGTTTCTGTAGGTTCTACAGGGTTTTGAAAAGAGGTCTCCCTCCCCAAGAATGTCTCAGAGACTGAATCTTTTCTGAGCTGTTCCTATTTGTAACAAAACCAGAAATTCAGTAAAATACTTTCCACTAGTTTAGCAACATCTTTCCATCCTGAGGATTAATCATGACCAAATTATTCCATCTTGTTGTTGTTGTTGTTGTTCAGTCGTTAAGTCATGTCCGACTCTTCGTGACCCCATGAATCATATTGGGCCAGGCCTTCCTGTCCTTCACTGCCTCCCTGAGTTTGCTCAGTTTCATGCTCATTGCTTCAGTGATGCTATCTAACCATCTCATCCTCTGCCGTCCTCTTCTCCTTTTGCCTTCAATCTTTCCCAGCATCAGGGTCTTTTCCAAAGACTCCTCTCTTCGCATTAGGTGACCAAAGTATCTGAGCTTGAGCTTCATTATCAGTCCTTCCAATGAGCAATCAGGGTTGATTTCCTTTAAGATTGACTGGTTTGACCTCCTAGCAGTCCAGGGGACTCTTAAGAGTCTTCTCCAGCACCACAGTTCAAAGGCATCAATTCTTCTGCGCTCAGCCTTCTTTATGGTCCAGCTCTCACAGCCATACATTACTACTGGAAAAACCATAGCTTTGACTATGCGGATCTTTGTCGGCAAGGTGACATCTCTGCTTTTTAATATGCTATCTAGGTTTGCCATAGCTTTCCTCCCAAGGAGCAAGCGTCTTTTAATTTCATGGCTGCAGTCTCCGTCTGCGGTGATCTTGGAGCCCAAATAAATGAAGTCTCTTATTGCTTCCATTTCTACCCCTTCTATTTGCCAGGAATTGATGGGTCCAGATGCCATGATCTTAGTTTTTTTAATGTTGAGTTTCAAGCCAGCTTTTGCACTCTCCTCCTTCACCCTCATCAAGAGGCCCTTTAGTTCTTCTTCACTTTCTGCCATTAGGGTGGTATCGTCTGCATATCTGAGGTTATTGATGATTCTCCCTGCAATCTTAATTCCGGCTTGCGATTCTTCCAGCCTGGCATTTCTCATGATGTACTCTGCATATAGGTTAAATAAGCAGGGTGACAGTATACAGCCTTTTCGTACTCCTTTCCCTATTTTGAACCAAGCGGTTGTTCCATGACTGGTTCTAACTGTTGCTTCTTGGCCCGCATACAGATTTCTCAGGAGACAGGTGAGATGGTCTGGTACCCCCATCTCTTTAAGAATTTGCCACAGTTTGTTGTGATCCACACAGTCAAAGGCTTTTGCATAGTCAATGAAGCAGAAGTAGATGTTTTTCTGGAACTCTCGTGCTTTCTCCATGATCCAGCGAATGTTGGCAATTTGATCACTAGTTCCTCTGCCTCTTCGAAACCCAGCTTGTACATCCGGTAGTTCTCGGTTCACGTACTGCTGAAGCCTAGCTTGTAGGATTTTGAGCATAACCTTGCTAGCATGTGAAATGAGTGCAATTGTGCGATAGTTTGAGCATTCTTTGGCATTGCCCTTCTTTGGAATTGGAACGTAAACTGACCTTTTCCAATCCCGTGGCCACTGTTGCGTTTTCCAAACTTGCTGGCATATTGAGTGCAGCACTTTAACAGCATCATCTTTTAGTATTTTAAATAACTCAGCTGGAGTACTGTCATCTCCACTAGCTTTGTTGTTAGCAATGCTTCCTAAGGCCCACTTGACTTCACTCTCTAGGATGTCTGGCTCAAGGTCACTGACCACACCAGCGTGGACATCAGGGACATTAAGATCTTTCTTGTATAGTTCTTCTGTGTATTCTTGCCACCTCTTCTTAATCTCTTCTGCTTCTGTTAGGTCCCTGCCTTTTTTGTCCTTTATCATGCCCATCTTTGCACTAAACGTTCCTTTCATATCTCCAATTTTCTTGAAGAGATCTCTAGTCTTCCCCATTCTATTGTTTTCCTCAATTTCTTTGCACTGTTCATTTAAGAAGGCCTTCTTATCTCTCCTTGCTATTCTCTGGAAATCTGCATTCAGTTGCTTATATCTTTCCCTTTCACCCTTGCTTTTCGTATTCCTTCTTTCCACAGCTATTTGTAATGCCTCATCAGACAGCCATTTTGCTTTCTTGCATTTCTTTTTCCTTGGGATGGTTTTAGTTGCTGCCTCCTGTACAATGTTACAGACCTCCGTCCATAGTTCTTCAGGCACTCTGTCTACCAAATCTAGTCCTCTAAATCTATTCATCACCTTCACTGTGTACTCACAAGGAATATGATCTAAGTCATACCTGAGTGGTCTAGTGGTTTTCCCTACATTCTTCAATTTAAGCCTAAATTTTCAATAAGAAGCTCATGATCTGAGCCACAGTCAGCTCCTGGTCTTGTTTTTGCTGTCTGTATAGAGCTTCTCCATCTTTGGCTGCAAAGTATATAATCAATCTGGTTTCGGTATTGACCATCTGGTGATGTCCATGTGTAGAGTCATCTTTTGTGTTGTTGGAAAAGAGTGTTTGCTATGACTAGCTTGTTCTCTTGACAGAACTCTATTAGCCTTTGCCCTGTTTCATTTTGTGCTCCAAGGCCAAACTTGCCTGTTATTCCATCTTAACTTCTGTCAAATATGTGTTGCTTCTAATCTTTATTATATACAATTGAAACCATTTACTTGATCAGTTGTCAGAAATATTTTTCTTCGATGTATTTTCAGAGTTTGCATTCGCTCTCGTTGTTGGGATGCCTGTATGGTAGTAGATGGAGGAACATCATTTGAATTTAATGATGGAGCAATAGCATCAATATTAATCAATACAGAAGATGCACTGCGTACTGTTTTGCTAGAAGACTGAAGATGTAGTTGAAATTATTCAAAACTCATCACAAAGAAATGAGCTGCATCAATTCAAATGTGAAAATAGTTCTTTACAGACGTTTGGGAAACAAAGTTTGAAATGACTTTTCATTCCTTCTGAATGAAACCCCTGGAAAATCAGTGTTTGTCATTTATTGCATCTTGTAATATGAAATTTAATTGGTTTATATCTTAGACCAACAAAGTTATTAGCCCTTAAAAGCTTGATTCCACAGAATGCTTTTTAAATGAAGGTGAGTCAAATCAAATTGGTATTAAACTGTAGACTTCCATGGAAGTAGTATAGTACTGATTCAGCAAAATACCTTGGGACTATTTCAGTTTTTAAAGCAAATACTATCAAAATTAATTAATCTAAAAATGTTTGGCCATAGTTCAGTGTGTTACCCAAGAATTTTTAGTAACACTTTTGTATGCACAAAGAACTTTAGTTTTTTAATACAGCATGTTTGAAGTAGGATTCATTACTATTCTTCTATTACAGTCTAATATTCATACCTGAACTCCAAGAATATCTTACTTCTAAACTATCTTTCCATTTACAGTTGTGTTTTCCGTATCATACTGAACTGGCTACTGAATTTCCAGTATTCCTCTACCCCAGCCCACACCCAAGCATGTAGACTTAAATAGACTTAACTTAGGCTTACTTAAAAATCAAGAGCTTTTTAAATTGGGTCCTGGAACAGACACGAAACATGTGACTCCTCTTGTATTCTAAGAAATTCTGCCCTAGGAAGGGCAGTTGGTTCTTTGGATGGGGCTACCACAAGAAGAAGTAATGATGGAGCTGAGTGTTGGCTAGCTTAATTGTCTGCTCTACTTCCAAGGACAGATGCTCTGTTAAGTAGGTTCTAAGATAGCAAAGAAACACAGTATCATTCCTTTAAAAGTTTAACTGTATATTTGTGTTATAAAATGAATATAGTAATGTCTACCTATCAAGTGCAAAAATATTCATGCATTTTGAAAACTACTTGTTTTCACAATCTTTAAAGCATATGCATGAACAGTTTCAGGAAATTGGAACATTTTCTTCATAGTATGTATATGATATCCAATATTATACAAACCCCACAGTGTTTTCCCACTCAGGGATAGAATCTTCTCCTTTGCATTCCTCCCAAATCATCTCTAGAAGTTTCCCCTAGTTCTCAAGAACTTTGTGCCTGGGAGATGCAAAATGGAGAGATTTATTTGACCCTCTCCTAGTTCTAGTCATAGAAACTGTTTCTTAGCAGAATTGAATTCCCCTCATCACATTTTACTTGGCAAACTACAGAATTGTGACCACTGCCAACTTATTTTCCTTTGTTAATTTCAGGTAGCTACTGTATACAAAAGTCTTTCAAAGATAGTATTCAGTAGTATATTATGACACTACTTAAACCAAGGTATATTGCAGATTGGCTGCCACTAAAAAGAATCACTCTTGCTGGTTTTAATGGCATTTTGAGAATGTTACAGAATGCATTAGCTGTTTATATTTGAAATAATGATAATTAACATGCAGTGTGAGACAACTAAATGGTGAATCTTTTTTCTAATTACACAGTACTGTAAAATCCTTAAATAACTTTATATCTTCAGGGCTTAACGTGAAGAGTTAAGAAAATTGAAAATTAGTTTTACAAAGGTTGTGTTCAATTTGCTACACCAGAATGACCTCAAGCCTTTTAGAGGACAAAGTGACAGTGAAAAAACCCCTGAAAATACATGTCAGGCTTTTATCATGGAAAGCTTCTAAGCCTTTCAGTTGAAGTGTGAGATCATCTATTTACATGTCTGTGATTGGGAAGCTGAGATGAGTGGGACTTTGTTTCAAGTAAATAACTTTAAAACAGCAAGAAGGAAATAAAACCAGGATGAATATACTCTGTAATTGTTAGTTTGAAATTAAGGAAGTTGTAAAATTTGTTCTGCGTACTCACAGTTTGTTTTGTGATCTTCAGGTTCTAAACTTGACATTGTTAATTTGGGAGTATGGGCAGCTTTAACATGAAGATGTTTTCCTTCTTCCCCAGTATGCTCATAAATCTGTGCGTAAGTCTTGGGCTCTCTGTGGTAGGTTTCCCAACCTTTCTAGATCAGTGGAGGCATTTGGAATTTTGAGACCATGCCAATATCTGCCTTGGATGGTGACTGTTCTCAACATGTCTGCCGTGATGGCCATAGTCAGCCATGTACAAGAAGGCAAATTGGTGAAGTTGCTTTCTTAGGTAGGTGTGCAGATGTTTTCAACAAAACACTTGGCTCCAGTTGCACACTTTCCAGATTGTTTATGTGCCTATGTGCAGCTAAGAGGCATTTTTTGTATGTAAAGATGATGTTAGAAATTGACTCTTTGATTTGCAACTTCTTTTTGTTCTCTCTCTCATTAAAAAGATACATTAAAAATTTAAAGTCAGCTGGAGCTGGGAGCTTTGAGGAGGGAGGTGCTAAGGGAGATGCCTATGGCAAACTGTTGATAGGGCCTACTAAAAATCTGAATGGTAGTGTTCTCACTGCAAATGGATCATCACATTGAAAATTGCTGTCCCATTTTCTTAAATTACGCCAGTGATGAAGGGTTAAGAAGAGTACCATTGTCC
The DNA here is from genome assembly GCF_059951505.1 of Python bivittatus. Classification (NCBI taxonomy): domain Eukaryota; kingdom Metazoa; phylum Chordata; class Lepidosauria; order Squamata; family Pythonidae; genus Python; species Python bivittatus. The sequence goes on from NW_028277097.1 coordinate 8,784,285, forward strand.
ATTAGATAAAAAGATGGAAGGAGAAGCTATCCTTTGAAATGATGTGATCTAAAATTTGGATTGTACTTGCTATTTTGTATATGCAGTGTTCTTGGATGCCTTTTAAAAGAAAAAAATAGCAGAGAGAGATATCATAGTGGGCTTTTTGAGTCCTGCCAAAGATTTAAAAACTTTAGCGTTCTTTGTGAATAAGCAGCCATCCTCCTTTATCATCTGGCTCACCAGCTCCCTCTTCAAAAGCCTTACTAGGAGCATCTTTGACCACAAGATGCTCCTAGTAAGCCTCCCATCAGCCTTTGGGAGCACCGACTACTCCTTTTTGGTGTACGCTATCAGAGAGCCATGTCTTACAGGAAAAGCGTTTTCTGAACTCAAACCCTGCTCCCAAACATGCTAAATCACATTTTTTTGCTTTCAAAGGGGTAAAGGAAGGAGAGAGAGACATATGTTGAGCGCTGCTCCAAACGAGATACATCTCACTCCAAAGCCTCCTTTCAGATGCACCTGCCCATCCCTGCTCTGGCTATTCTATTTTGGAGGGGGGAGTTGTAAGACGTCAGTACTCCAAACTAAATGTTAATTTGGGACAGCAATAATTCCCTAATTTTAAAGCAGAAAGCAACTTGGAGGGAAGGGGGGAAAAGGATATTGGCTACTTTGATTGGGAAAAGTTATAAAAGGGTTAAACCTATTCCAAGCTTAGTCTACTTTTCCTTCTCCCTGTTTTCCCCATAGGTTGTTTATGTGCCAAGCAAATAGGGGCTTGTGGGGATTACAGTACAGGAGAGGAAGGGTTAACTCTTTCATCAAATTACGTTCCCCCCCCCTTTTTTTTAGTGGGTGTGTTTGCACAACATGCTTAACCCAGACAGCTGTAGTAGCCCAGTCATAGCTCCTTGCTGCTAATTTGGCAGTACATAACCATGCCAACTGCGTCAAGAGCTGACATTTTGGGGAATACAAAATCCACACTAAATTCCAAGCCTGCCTGATATCACATCAGTGTCTGTACAAGGGTGTTGGCAAAGCTTTATTTTATCTGTCTCCCATTCCCTACTGGTCAGGCAGGCAGCAGTGGGAATGGCTTGTGGGCTGTAGACAATCAGCATTTAGACTATATTTACTGTAGTACATTTTGAAAGAGTCATCTTTGTTTTGGGTCAAATTTTTGGGAAGACTAGAAGTGACTTGCAGTAGCCCAAAAATGAATGGGTTTCTGTTTGCACAGTATGGCCTCACCAGGGAAAGGTGCTTTGGGGCTAGAAAAAGCCCTCTGCTAACCCTCAACTGGCTGAGTTTCTGGATTTGTTGAATAAACTTTCCTAATGATGTAGTTAAACGTGTTGCCAAATGCCATTAATTTTTTTTTTTTTTAATGAGTATCAAAGAAACAGTTGAGCGACCAACTATAGATTTTCCGGCCATGATAATTAACAGTAATGACAATAAGGTGAAAACAAGACAATCTTTAAAAAGATTATTCTATTTTAAGAAAATGCCTTTGTGCCAAAATTACTAAAACAAATAATGTTGGTATGACAAAAATAGTTGAATGTGCACAAATCAAAGTCAACATAATATAACTATGCCCTCTTTTCCCAAAATTGTTTTATTTAAAATAATGTATGCTGTGGTTAGCAAATTAAATCTAATAAATGTGAGTGAGTATTTTCTTGCTTTTTTAACTACTTTGTATGCCACTGACATGTAGAGAAACAGAAAATACATTTTAGAATGTTAGGTTGCTATTTTTTTGCTACTTGGATTTCCCTTATTGATTTGCCTTCTTAAGGGCAATTTAGTTGTATATTAACTAGATGCCTTTATCTTGCTACTGCTTTGTCCGCAGAAGAAATCTTTCAGGTATGCAAGGAAATATGGAGACTCTGAAAAGGACTTTTTTCTCCTTACAATTTTGGTTTATAATAGTTATTTTTTGCTGTTGTGACAGGATGGGCAATAATAATAGCAGAAGTTCAAATTATATTTAAAAAATAGTTCTCCAGATTATATGAATATTGCAGTGCAACCAGAAAAAAGGGAAAGCTCTGATCCTATTTGTGTTAAGCTCTTACATTTACATTCCTATATGTAGTACAGGTCCTTGGTTAACAACCACTTGTTCAGTGACCTTTTGAAGTTACGATGGCACTGAATGAGTGGCGGTTATGACCGTTCCTCGAATTTCTGGCTGTCCCAGCACCCCTGCGGTCATGTGATCACAATCTAGGCACTTGACAACCACCTCCACGGTTGCAGTGTTCCACAGTCATGTGATTGCAATTTGCAGCTTCCCTGCCAGCTTCCCACAAGCAGTCAATGGGGAAGCCGGCAGGAAGTTGCAAAAGGTGCTCGCTTAATGATCCGCAATCGTCACTTAATCACAGCAATGGGAACTACAGGGATTGCTGTCACTAAGTGATGTGGTCTTGGGACGTCACAGTTTACGAATGTATCACTTAGCGATGGAAATTCTCAATTGCAGTTGTACCCATATAACAATTGGCAGCATCTAGCTGGTGTTGGTTGTACCCAATTAGTATTGAGATAGAAGACAACAGGAAATCCCAGGGCTGTAAACTAAACAGAGAAAGCAAAAAATATGTCCATGTTGTTTCCAGGAGATAAAAACCAGAATTAGATTGTGAGATAAAGACCAGAATCTTTATCTTAAGTACATCAGCACAAATACATCCTGCACCCTGCAACAACAACTGGCATGGATAAAACACAGAATATGAAAACTTGAACAAGTTTTATTAACACGAGCTACTTTTTAAAAAATATATATATCCACAAGGAGGGAGTGCATATTTATTGCATGCCAGCTATTTGTGCATGATTAGCATTTCTTGGATAGGCCTCAGTAAAAGTAGTGGAAAATAAAACAGAAAAAATACAACTGGTAAAACACTTGATAGCATTTGGTCATAAACTGATGAAACCAGGTCCGTAACTGCAAATTGTCAAGTTAGAATGGAATGAGAGAACCACACGGTTAAGGCTTGAGGAGCTAATATTGCTGTTGCTAGAAGTCTGAAAGTGTCATTTGGGATGTATTAAACACCAGCTGGATTTCTCAAGTTCAGTCTGCACTGGATTCCCCAAATCTCTTCATTCTTTTTGCAGCCAATGCTGGGTCTTGCAATAGGTGTGAAACAGGAGGTATTAATCTTTATATGAGGAAGCGTCACTTTTAAGAGCTGTAGGGAACTGGGAGTCACTATTCCAAAAACCTGCAGCGTTTTGAGTGTAGCTATCTCACCAAGTTCACTAAAAGAAAAATACATTTAAATCAGCAGAATAATTCACTTAGCTAGTGCAGTTTTTCACAAGTTCAGTACTGAGTGACTGGCGGCATACCCCATAGAATAACAGCTGGGACTTAACTCTTCTCTAAATTCAGGGGCAAGTTGGAAACATGTAATAATTTAATACTTCTGTACATTCTATAAATACTAAGTTATTTGCAAGTGTGTTCATTCTAACATTTATTTAGATGTGGGAAAGCAAGATACAAACAGCATTGCAGATTATCTTTTTATTACATATCTATACAGCACTATAAAACTACTCAGGCAGTAGTTTTACCAT